>NC_141602.1:56925757-56985757 GCF_047967505.1 Dipteris shenzhenensis | reverse complement strand
CCTTCCTCTGCATCAAACCAAGAGCTAGTCGGTGTTTCTCGAATAGCTCTTTACCGAGTGGTTTGGTAAAGATGTCTGCAACATTTTCTTTGCTATCACAATGCTGCAGTGTGATGTCACCAAGTAATACTCTTTCTTTGATGAAGTGCTCTTTGACATCAATGTGCTTTGTCCTGGAGTGATATACTGGAGTTTTGGCCAATGCTTGAGCCGATTGATTATCACAGTATATTGTTGTTGGCTTTGACTCATCAAAGTAATCTATTTCTGACAATAGTCTTCTGAGCCATATAGCCTCACATGCACTTGTAGTGAGTGCCCTATATTATGCTTCAGTCGAAGACAAAGAAACAGTTGGTTGTTTGTTTGACAACCATGATATAGCACCTTGACCAAGGGAAAATGCATATCCTTGTGTCGATCTCCTAGTCTCATGATCTCCAGCATAGTCACTGTCATAGTATCCATGCAACCATGGATGACTTCCTCTGTATTCTATCCCAAACTGTCTTGTACCTCTGATGTATCTCAAGACTCTTTTGGCTGCATTCCAGTGAGACTGTTTTGGATTTCCCATAAACTGTGCTAGTGAGCTTACTGCATAACAAATATCTGGCCATGTGATTGTCAGATATATAAGAGATCCAATGAGCTACCTATAGTATCTGTCATTGACTGTAGGCTTTTTTGAATCTTTAGTAAGTTTCAAACTCTGTTCCATTGGAGTGGCTGCAACCTTGCAATCTGCCATATGAAACTTCTTCAGGAGACTGTCAACATACTTGAGCTGACTCATAAATGTGCTATCAGAATCTCTCCAGAACTCAATTCCAAGACAATAGTGCATAAGTCCAGGATCTTTCATGTCGAACTCTGCAGATAAGTCTTGTTTTAGTTTTCTAATGAAGCTATCCTTGCTTCCTGTCACAATCAGATCATCTACATACAAAAGTGCAATAGTAATGTCTTCCCCTTGAACTTTGTAGTAGAGAGTATGATCTGCATTGGACTTCATGTATCCCAGATCAGCAAAATACTTGTCAATTCTACTGTACCAACTTTTGGCTGCTTGCTTTAAGCCATAGAGACTTTTCTTGAGATGGCAAACCTTGTTCTCCTTTCCTAGTTCAACATAACCGGCTGGTTGTTGCATGTAGACTTCCTCATCTAGATAACCATTGAGAAATGCATTCTTGACATCAAGCTGATACACATTCCATCAAGAACCGTATGGAATCCATCTTTGCTACTGGAGCATAAGTCTCATCATAATCTTGACCATATTGTTGTGCAAATCCTTTTGCAACTAATCTGGCTTTGTATCTCTGAATACTGCCAGCTGGATTGTACTTCACTTTGTATACCCATTTGTTGGCTATGGCCTTCTTTCTTGGTGGAAGGTCGCATAATTCCCAAGTGTTATTTTTATACAAAGCATCCATTGCTTCATTCATAGCAGTTTGCCATTCTAGCTTGTCTACTGCGTCTTTGAAGTACACTGGCTCTTCTGTAGCCATGATGGTAGTCATAAGAGCATAGTTGGTGGTTTCCACCTGAATTGATTTGCCTTTCTGAGCATATGTCAATCTGGCTGGAGGTCTGCTTTCCCTAGTAGACCATCTGAGTTGCTGTGGCACTGCTTGGGGTGTTGTTGGCAATGCTTGCTCTTCTTCATCAACCTGTTCTGTAGATGACTGTGAAGTCGATGCTTCTATCTCCTGTGTAGGTGAGGTTTTCCATTCTGATTCCTCATCAAAGATTACATCTCTGGAGATAATGACTTTGCGGTTGATGGGATCATACAATTTGTATGCTTTGCTTTCTTCACTGTAGCCAACCATGATGCATTTGCATGACTTCACATCCAATTTCCTGCGATGATCATCATGTATGTGGGCATATGCTATGCAACCAAATATGCGGAGATGCCCAATGTGTGGCTTGTGTCCAGTGAATGCTTCATAAGGAGTCATACCTTGTATCGGTTTGGTAGGAAGCCGATTAAGCAAGTAGTTAGCTGTAGCTATTGCTTCTGCCCAATACTGATTCCGAAGATGCTTTTCACTAAGCATTGCTCTAGCACTATCTGCTAAAGTCCCATTCTTCCTTTCAGCTCTTGCATTTTGCTGAGGAGTATCTACACATGTGAATTGTCTTCATATGCCGTGATTTTTGCAAAAGTTCATGAATGCTGAAGACATGTATTCACCTCCTCTGTCTGATCTCATGACCTTGATCTTTCTGCCTGTTTGGTTTTCTACCATGGCTTTGAATTCTTGAAATCTGGAAAACACTTCAGATTTCTCTTTCAGAAAGTAGACCCAACAATATCTGCTGTAGTCGTCGATGAAGGTCAAGTAATAAAGTGAACCATTGATGCTGCGAGTCTGGGCATAACCCCATACATCTGTATGAATCAAATCAAGAATACCTCATGCACGAGAGGTACTTCTGACAAAGTTGGTTCGCTTTTGTTTGCTGAAGCAGCATGCTTCACAAACTTTTCCAAGAAACTGTAGCTTCGGAATCCCAATTGCCATATTCTGATTCCTGAGGTCTAACAAGTACTTGAAGTTGACATGACCATATCTCTTGTGCCATTTCGCAGATAGTGGCATCTATTGCATTTGAGTTGACATGGCATGCTTATCTGGTACTGTAGCTAGCATCCTGTATAAGCATCCTTCCTTGACACCTTTTGCTACTAGCTGACCTCTTTTGGATTTGTCTCTGATAGTGCATTCATCACCGTCGAAGATGACTTTGTAGTTGTGTTCCGTCATTTGACCTACTGACAAAAGGTTCTTGCTAAGCTTCGGAACATAGAGCACATCTTTGACTAATCCTTTTGTACCAGTGAAATTGTTCATAGAGATAACACCTGTCCCTTGAATTGGATTCGGTGTATTGTCTGCTGTGTAGATGACATTTTTCTGTCCTTCTAATGGCTTCATTTCTGTGAACCATTCCTGATGATTTGTCATATGAGATGATGCACCGCTGTCGATGTACCAAGGATCCTGTTCCACTTAGTCGACTTGATAGCTGTAATCCTCTTTAGGATTGAAATCAGTGTCTAGGTGATTTCCTCTTCCTCGAGAATTCCCTCGATTACTATTGGATTGACCGCCTTGGTCATACTGCTTCTTGTGGCAATCTCTTTCATAGTATCCAAACTTGTGACAGTAGTTGCACTGGATGTTTGACACATTGGTGGATGCATTCCCTCGTCCTTGGAATCTTCCTCGATTGGAATGATTTCCTCTTTGTTGATTTTGATGTTGTTGAGGATGTTGCTGATGCTGATGCTGATTCTGACTTTGATTTTGTTGATGATGACCACTTTTCTGGTATGATCTACCTCTGTTTCTACCTTTGCCTCGGTTTCTATCTGAAGCTGTGAAAGCCTGATCATTAGAATAACCTTTACGTGCTTGAATGGCCTGAGTCCTGAGTTCTTCACCAAGTAGCACTGACTGAAGTTCTTCCAGTGTTGGAATTTGCCGTTGGATGGCAGTACTCTGGACTATATTCTCGTATCCCTCTCCTAGTCCATTTAGAATGACTTGAACCATTTCTGCGGGGTTCATAGTCTCTCCTGCTACTGCAAGTTGATTGTTGTAGTCTTTTATGCGGAGTACATAAGGATGACCGGTTTCACTGCTGTTGCGGAAACTCTGGTTGATCTGGTTTCTCAGGGTGAGAATCCTGGATGTGTTCTTGGACTCGTAGAGAGCTGCGAACATATCCCATGCTTCTTTTGATGTCTTGACTGTGTTGAGCTGTCCTAGCATAACATCTTGCACATTCTGCTTGATCAAGTGATAAGCATACTTGTCTTTCTTATCCCATTCTGCTTGAGCTCGGGCAACGGCAGGATCTGCTACTGGTGCGGAAACTGTTTGTGTAGATGTAGATCCCGTTACTGGTGCTATGACAACAGATGGAGTAGAGCTACTGGTGGCTGGATCGGCCAATGGTCTAGGTGTAGACCCATCGACATACTCCCATTTGTCCTGAAGCACAAGAATGGTCTCCATTCGGTATTTCCATGTACTGTAATTGGAGTTGTCTAACTTAGCTGATGCCTCCAGATTGAGGTTACTAGTCGACATGGTGCAAAAGAATGTACTCAAAAAGGATCCTGAAAATCTCTGTATGAATCAACTGCAAATACACTGAAGATGCCAAGTGAAATCTCTGTACCGTCAGTGAAGATAGAACTGCAGTATATAAGATCTGATTTGTATTACAAGGCTTGTGGCAATGATGCCGGAAATAGCCAAGAGGCTTTACAAGGCTGAAATGATGTGCACAATGCTGTGAGATAGCCAAATAGGCTTTACAATGGTGGCATGTGTGTGTGAAATCAAGTGCTATCTGCCCACTGAATCAATCTGCAATGCCTGTGAACTCTGCAGTTTGCTCACTGAACTGATGAACGTAAGGTTTTAGGTATTGTAATGATGTGAAATCGGATGTGAGCGTATGGACTGACTCCGAGTAGGTACTAGTCGGGAATTTCGGGCATGGCTTAGATTGGCAACTTGGGAAAATTCAAAGCGTCCCCTCTATGGCGATCTAGTCTACTCTGATCTAGATCTAAACCAACCGTCGATCGATGAAAGAACAACAAATAATTCCTTTTCTTTTGTTCTTTTTAAGTGCTGGGTCAGATGCGTTGATGTAGAGGCAAATGTGCATGAAGGAAGTGGTTTTGTCGGCGAGGCTCAAATGTGAGTGTAACTTGCACCGAAATGTGCACGTGATGTGACGAGCGCATAGAGCACAAAAAACCGAGCGACTTTTGTTTTTGGAGCACGCTCAAATTCTTCCTGGATTAAGAGATATGACTTGATCTAGGTGGAGGGGCAAAAGGAGTGCAAATGTGCTCAATGATGATGTGTCACTGTGAGCCACATGTAGTGATGATGTGGCACTATTCCTAGCCAGAGGTGTGCCTATGAAGCCTGTGCTGAGGTGGTAAGAATGGTCACATGAAGTGCCTGTGGAGCACTGTGTGTGTGTGCAGAGGTCAGTGCTGACTGGACTGCTGAGGTGGCACTGCTAACGTGTCACTGATGATGTGGCCTAATGACATGGCCTAATGATGTGGCAGTTGAGGTGGTAATGATGATGTGGCAGTTGAGTTGGCAGTGATGATGTGGCGGTTGAGTTGGCAGTGATGATGTGGCAGCTGAGCTGGCAGTGATGACGTGGCAAATGCGAGAGACTGCTGACGTGGCAAGCGAGGCTGATGTGGAAGATAGAGTGAGGGGATGATGTGGTAGATAAGGTCTGCCACGTAGCACCATCATGTGATCATATGTGCATAGCACTAACCTTATAGAGTGCTATAAAGGAAAGGGTTAGATCCCCTAACCCTAACCCTAAAACGGTTTGTATATATTCTATTTTTTCAACTAAATCTAGTGTATAGTTAGTCATTTGTGGTGTGCTCTCTAGCTATGCCTTCTCTCCTTATCTCCACTCTTCTCCTCTCCCCTCTTCATATTTTGTCATGGTATCAGAGCATGGTTCTGCCTTCCGCTGAGGCGCCATTCTTCTTGAGAGTGTGAGAGAGATTGTGAGATTGAGAGTTCTCGAGTGTTCTCTTCAGTTGATAGAACTTATGTTTTCTTTGTGAGAAATTTCCGTCCATGAGAGATTTCCGTTAATCTCCTTCCATTTGATTCATTGTTTTATTGAGAGATTCATTGTTTGTGAGAGATTTGTGAGAGTGATTTCCATCTTTGAGAGAAAGAAAGAGAGAGTTCCTTGAGTGTGATCTTCATTCGAAAGGAAGAGATCTATTTGTATTCATCGTAAGGAATAGAATTTCCGTCGAATTCTAGTCAATCTATCTATGAGAGAAAGGGAGAGACCTTGCTTGTGTGAGAGAGAGAGATTCTCAGTTTTTTGTGCTCTCTTAGAGGTTGTCTATAGGGAGGTTCTGTTCTCCTTCAACCTTAATTCAACAAAGCAATAGAGCTAAGGCGCCTCAAACGGCAAGCTCCTTCTCTACAAGCTGTAAGCTCCGACAAGGGCTGCAAAACCTATCCTTCGTATGCCGCTACTAGCCTCTCCTACGATCAAAGTGGCTCTACTACAGCTCCAACTATAGCGAGCTAGTGACTCGCATGCAACTAGTTTGCCCAGCGCGACTCAATAGGCCCTCGTCCACCGCTCCTACAGCCAGCGGACTGCAGCAAGCTCGCAGCGCCATGCCTCTCCAAGCACACAACACCTTTCAAGCCTCTTCACCGGCTCCTACGCTACCTGCGGCTTCTCCATCAACTCCAAAGCAACAATGACAACCTCTCCAACAGCACACACAGTGCTAGCTCCTCCAACAACTATGAAGCTTGCAAAGGAGGCAAAGATATGAACAAGAAGTCGGCTCCTTCGGCTCCTACGACCAGCCCACAGCAAGGCGGCTCAACAGCTTGCGATCAAGAGTCTCACTTGCGGCTTTCTCACATACACAATGGGGGAATACACACAAAGGTGGAGGCTAAAAACAGTTTTCTTCTTCTTAGTTGTGAAAGCCAAAAGAACTCTAGTACAAAGAAATAGAAGAATATATTAGCTTGTTGATATATACAAACTTGTTATGAATTTTGGTCTTCTGACTCCTGGTTAAGCTTTAGGATTTCCTTGAATGTCTTTAGGATTGGCCTTAATTTAAGGGCTTCAAAAAATATTTTGCATGGATCTGGATGGTGGGCTTGATCATCGTAAGTAGTGGATGTTAGCCACATCGACTGGAGTATAATTTTAGGCATCATGGTGGTCATTTTAGCCATCGGGATGGTCATGTTCCAGCCAGCATGGTGGTTGGAGTACCTCTTATGAATACAAGGGCTTGTTATTGAATTTTGATCTTATGAATATTGGTCTTATTTGAAAAATTCTGATATTTATTTTAGGATTGCCCTTAATGCTCCCTTAATGTCTTTAGGATTGACCTTAATAAAAGGTATTCAAAAAAAAAATTGCATGCATACTTGGCTGGTAACAGCCATCATGGTGGTAGGCTAGACCATCGCGGTGGTTGACGTGGGCCACTTCTCCTTTAGCATCATTTAAGCCATCATAGTGGTCAATTGTAGTGCCACATGTTCCGCATCACTAGCCAACATGCCAATCGTAGTAGGTCTTATGAGCACAAGACTATTAATATATACAAAGTTGTTATGAAATTTGGTCTTATGAATATTAGTCTTGTTTGGAAAATCTTGATATCTATATGGATACAATCACAATTAGGCTTTAGGTTTGGCTTTAATTTGAGGGATTCAAAAAAAAAAATGCATGGATCTGGTTTATAGTTGGTTGGTTACAACAATCCTAGGGGTGGGCTTGACCGTTGCGGTGGTTGACACGGGCCACCGCGCCTATAGTATAAGTTTAGCCACCATAGTGGTCGTGAGCAGCGCCATGTGTTCCACATGACCAACCAACATGGAAATTGCAATAGGGTTGACATAGCCATGATGGTGGTCCACCAAGAATATTGTCTGTAGCTTCAAAGATGTGCAAGTAGTGCCACATTCAGGTACCAACACGGTGGTCGCACACCGCAGTTGCATGCCGTTGCACAATACATGTGGCAGGCACCACCAAGGTGGTTGCAGACTAAAGTGGGATGTATAACAATCACAATATATCTGATTACGCTAGCAACGTTGGTGCAATAAACATGGCTACAGTGATGGCTCGTTTAAACGAGGGTTGGTACAATAAGAGAGACTTTAAATTTTATTGACAGCTCATCCTTAAAACTTCAGGTAAAACGCAAAATCATAGGTGTGATTTATAGTCCATTATGATTCCAAGGTTTTTTCAGCACAAGCTATTATAGTCAATCATCAATAACCCCAAACTACCTTGTTAATGCTTTAGAATAATTCTAAGAAGTGGCTAAGTTAACAGGACAAAGTGTTCTAGGACATTTTCCTGTCCTCCTACCAAAGTCGTGTTAAACCTTTCTTCCTAATTGTTACTACACTCATCCTTTTTGTTTGATCAAAAGTAAGTTTGGTTGGTCTAAAGTACAACCACATGGTGTTTCTAAAAACAACATTTTGGCCCTTTGCATAGTTCTAAAGGCAATGACCTATACTATTGCACTTTTAAACCTAACATCAAGTGAGGAGACAAGGTCTAGCCTCCAAAAATGCAAGATACTAGTGTTCAAAGATTTGCACTCTCTTTCAAATTCTTGCTTCAATGGGTTTCTCTTCTTTGCTTTTGCATGAAGAAGAAGAGGGAGAGGAAGAGTCATGAAGAGGAGAAGAGGAGGAGAGAGGAATATGAAAGAAGAAGAGGAGGGAGAGCTCTCCCTCCTTTTCTCCCTTTTATGAGTCCTCTATCCCTCCCCTTTCGTTTCTCTTCTCCTTTCCATCCTTTGTCCCTTTCCTTACCCGGCATCCCTTCCTAAATCAATCCCTTCCACCATCCCCCTCCCCTTCTCCCTACTAAAAATTTATCATGTAGATATCCAATGGTGTTGAGGTTATAGGGACACTTAAATCACCCTAAATTTCATCATCCATCATCACATTTTTTAATACATAAACCATTATCTTCAAGTGAGCACCCAACATCTAGTAGTATATAGCACATGGCGCGCAATTGTTGGAACCATTGCTTTGTGGTCCTCCTCACCGATCTTCATTCCCTATTTACTAAAAAGGTTTGCCTCTAATTTCCGCTATAATTCGTGTTTTCCACCTATACCCAATCCTTCAAACATATGGATGAGCAAAAAGGACACACTAAATTCCCATCTCAATGGTATAATTTTGATTTCCCTTGCATTATGGGGAGATTATGGGGTACTGGTGGTGAATTGGAGTGCATTATTTGGTTGCAATGTTTGAAATAATGCACATTAGATTTGTAGCTCAACAAACATAAACGTGGAGAATCCAAAACTTATGTTGACAAGTTCAAAGTAAAATGATATTTATCTACTGAGTTCAAATTTTTATTTTGTCAAGATCTTGCCTTGCCAACAAGGGGAAAGGATCATTCAAGCATAACTATAAATTTGCATGCTTTTCAGCTATCAGGCTACAAGCCAACATATCACTCATGACAAGAAGTCTTTTTAAACCTAAGTGAACCTAACACACAATGAATCTCAATCCATTAATAGTCTCATGAGAACACTTGCAAATATGAAGCCAATGACAAAAATGCTCCTTAAGCCCACCTAATGAGAATGTTTTTCGATATTGTTCACATCGATGGGGTTGTGGTCACTAATTAGGCACGTGTAACATGGTAGGGCAATTCTTAAAAGGATTTTTTCACTGGAAAATTTACGGAATTTAAATGGAATAATACTTGCAAAATGAATTTTAACTTAAAATTTTGATCTTAAAGTTAAGAAGATTAGAGCACAAAACCTATGCAACACAAGCTTAATCAAATTTACACTTTGGGTGTGCACAATGTATACCGTTCTTAAATAGTGAACCCCTTCATCTTGAAAAATGAAGGCTTTATAGAATTTAAGTCCCTTTACATGGTAAATACCTAAGCTAAATCATTAGCCAAAACATGAAACCACATCCTCTTGATTGGTTACTTAATCCAAACTAAGGAGGAGATGGTTGAGCCGAGCTCTTGCTAGGAATGATAACACTGGTGGCCTCTTACATAGTGCTTTCAATTCAACCTTAAGAAGTACATATTTTCAAATCCAAAATTATGTCTTCGTAGAAACCATACAATGCCCTTACATAGTTGTAAGATTACAAAGGTTTTCATAAAAGGTCAATGTAGGAATGCCATATCACAACCTGCTCAATCCAAGATAAGTTAAGATTAATATTTGATGAGACATTAAGGACTGTATAAGTATCATTTAAACAAAAGATGGGTATCATGTCCTTAATTCTTACAAAATAACATGAATCATGAAAGGTAGAAAAACAAAAGATTTTTGGGGGTTTTGGGAGGCAACGAAGGAAGAAAATAGACTAAATTCAATAAACCAAACATGAGGAAAGGAAGTTCATTTAAGCTCTATGATTATCTCTATAAGAAATGTGCAATGTTTACACGTGAAGTGCAATAAGATGCCATTAGATAGGTGGTACATATAGATAAAATTGGGTTGTTCCTTTAAAGGAGTGACTCTTGCATTTTCTGGCCATAAGTCCTATATCACATTTTAGACCATCACTAAGAGGAGAACGAATCAATTCACATGTATTTTGAAGAAGGGGAAGGCATACCTGGATCCACGCTGCAAGGAAGAGGAGGTAGTTGATGTTGGTGTTGTTGCGTGGGTAAGCATGGAAGCTTGCTCTATGTTGCGCCAGAAGTCCAAGAGCTGAGAGAACTGGGCAAACATGTCATGCACGTGGAGCAATGGCAATCCAAAGAAAGGGGGATAGACACAAGAATTTCTAAATTGCTTGCAAACTCAATTCCTTGGCAGCAGGGCCAAAACATGGGGAAATACGAGAAGGCAAAAGATCCAAGAACATGAGGAAAATACAAGAATGCAAAAGATCCACGAATGAGATCTACCATTCCAAATGGTGAAGTGGAGCAATGCACAAATGATCAATTCAATCAAAGCTATGAGATGTAACTACTATCGAGTTGAACAATGCACAAATGATGGATACAAGGTTTGAGAAATGCACAAATGATGAATTGAAGGTTTAAGCGAAGCTGCATGAGGTGCTATGTTATACCCACAAGAGATAACAAGGAGAGCATACATTAACGAAACTATCAAGGAATGCTATTCCGTTTGAGCTTTGAAGTTTGTTTACCTGAAAGGAATGAAGCTCGCCATGGCTATCAGCTGCAGGCTCCATGGAGGTGCCTCCATGCTGCCTCTCCTGCCCCCCATTTCTGCCCTGCATTACCCTTCTCCACACTTCTTGCAGCTCAGATATGGACGCCGTTGCCAATAACCCACCTTCTTCGTGCTTTGCTTCTTCTCTGATCCTCCTCAGCCCACCACCTTCACCCTCCTCCCCCTCTGAATGAGTTGTAGCTGCCTGTTGTCTTCCCTCCTCCTCGCACTTCTCCCATTTGGGTCCTGATCCCGCCCCCCCAAGCCTTTCCCCAGCTTCGCTTTGAGCACCACCTCGCCTCCACTTCTGCTTTCCCTTAATGCTGTCCCTCCTCCTATAATAATGCCTTGCATCGCTGTACTCCCATTCATCCCTGTCCGCAGCTTTGGCCGACCCTGCACCCTCCCACCCGCCGAACATATCGACCGGGCTGCCCCGCACATCTGCTGCTGATCCCTGAATATCTTCTGCTGACCCTTGAGCTCTAACACCAATATATTTACGGTGGTAGCTTCCCGCATCCGGTGACGGACTCTGGAAGCTAACGTCGACGCTATGCCAGCGTCCAGCATCCACTGGTAGAATCTGAGAGCTTGCAAGGCTAGCAGTATGGCCCCAGAAACTCGACGTCGTTTCTTTCTTGAGTGATTCCAGCACACTGCCCGCACTATCCAGAAATGAGGAAGGAGACCCCATTGCTGGTGGACGCCTCTGAACCTTGTGTCTGGAAGAAATATTTGACGACTCGGGCTCAACAATTGCAGCTATTCCCCTTCCTGGCCACTCTGTGTAACGCGGGGCCGACTCAGAATAGTCTTCTACTTCCCTGCCTGGCTGCGAAGTTTGATTGCTAGAAGCACTTCTTAGCTCAGTTATCGTTTCATGCTCTCCACAGACTGCTGGCTTCGACATCGGCTCCATCGAAGCTTCATCGTTTCTTTTGCATATCTCGGCCTCCCCCGCCTGACTTTCTGTATCCGTAAATTGCTCCTCCTCCTGTGATTCCTGCTCCTCGCCCGAGGCAGACGTAGCGCGGTCCGTGCTCGCGTAATTTTCTGCAAACATGCTCGTAAGCGGATTATACCAGAACAGTACATCCTCATCATTATCCTTGTCACATGAGTCCACCTCCTTCACCAAATCTTCATTGCTTCCTTGCACACTATCTCCATTGGTTCCAGGAGCTCTCTTATCCTCCGCCCATTCAACAAGTTTGGCTAGTTGTGAAATACAAAGCAATGAAAATATCAACTTAATCAACCCAGAGTTTTCTAGCATACAATCAAGCAGTTTACCTTGCTTTTCCTCCCTCCCTGAGCCCTGTCGCAATTTTTGCCATGACAAGAAGCCAATTACGGCGCAGCCAAAAGGGATGACAAGCATCAAACCAACCCCGAAAACGAAAATCAGGAAGGGTAACAACGCTGGCGAGAAAACGAGGAGACTCGCCCAGATCAACCATTTGCAGCCGACTTCCTGTTCGAGCTTCAAGTTCATATTATCCAGACAGACTCCGCGAAGAGTACCTATTGCTCCAGCTTCCTGGCTCTCCCACAGCATGGAACTACCCTTACAACATCCATAAGCCCCCGCCTGATATTAGCAAGAGGAAAAACGAGTCACTGCGATGTAGTTGCTAGTCCACGCGAAACATAGACTCTGCTCAGTAGCATTGAACCATGGACGCCCTCTTAAAATCATGCTGACCAAGAACCATCTGTATATACAACACCAGCCCATGTAGGGGCCGGAGAGACGGGAGAAACCCTGAGTCCCGCCTCCCGATCCATTACGCTAAGAACAAAATTAGTCACGGTGTCAGCCGCCAGAAACCAGGGAGTGAATACGGGTTTTTCTGGATCGATTATATACTTAATATAGCAGAATGAGCATCGGCACATGCCTTGCAAATCTTCCAACAGTTAAGAAGCACCTCATCTCCGTTAAGCCAGTTGGCGGTTTCGATGATCATTTTCTAAGTTAAGCAGAATACATCAAGGTAGCCAGTGCCCACACATCATCTTCTCTCCCCGTCGAAGACTTTTTTTTGCAAATTTCTGACTGGCAATTTGACAAACAATCGCTGGGTCTTTGGTTGCTATACTCTATTCTACCATGATACCCCATCATCTATAATCTATTTGATTCATCTTTGGCGTGAATTGAAGAAGAGAGCACGACGGGTGAGGAAAATTTGCGTTTTCGCGATCAATCATTGCACACTCGAGTCCCGAGTCCCGAGTCCCTGCAGCCTGTTCCTCGTGTGAACTCACCAATGCACCAATCCCAAGGCCTTCATCACGTGTATTGAACAAGAGTGATTTAATTTAGTTAAGTACAGCCTTCATCACGTATTTAAATTTTACAATCGTATTGCAGGGGTGGATGCGTGGCGTGTTGGCTCCCGAGGTCTTATTTGGCAATTTCTCTTGGTGAGATATAAACTCCTATTAGCATCACTAAACTATAAACAAGATGAATTATATTCAAGTGGCCTGACCAGATTCCTGTGATGTCATTGTTGTGTAGATGGTGGACTGGTCAATCCACTAGGCGTAATTTGTCCCGTGGTTGATGCATTGGACTGTTTTCTCGTTGACCCAGACGTGATCCAAGGTGGAGTCGTTGATTGTTGTGGGGTCGTTGATCAATTGCCGCATGTTGTGGGATTGCATGAATTCTCTTAGTTTGTTTAGCAAGGAGCTTTGTTTATTAAAGCAAATGTTGAAATCGTCGACGATGAGTGTCGGTGTGTACTCCCTTTGTTGAAGAAGCATTTTCTCGAGTGCATGTAGCAATGATGTCGCGAGAGTTCGTGGGAGCTTGTAGACGTCGACAATGGCTATCCTTGTATTGCAAGGTGTACGGAGGACTGTCAAAAGACATTCTGCATCATTCTCTAACGTTGAGTGCTGATGTTGAAATGTCATGTGTTGCTTGTAGTATGTTGTAATGCCAAGCCCAATTTCTCCTCGAGAGTGTTGAAAATTGGGTATGCTAATGTTTTGGTGCATGCTTGCATGGAGCTCTTGAAGGCACAATATTGAGGAGTTACACATGCTTTGGCAGGTGATAATGTCTTTATGGTGTGCATTGAATGATCTAGTGTTGAGGGACTGCACGGAATAGTGTATGGGGCCTTGCTGAATTAATTTTCTTTGGATTGTTTGCCATGATCTGTCTTTCTATTTCTGTCAAAACAATGGGGTCCAACTTGATGTGTTTGGATTCCAAAGGGCTCAACAAGAATAGACATGGCGGCTGGCGAACTCGAGAGAGAGTTGTGTATGCGAGACCATGTGATTTCACATTTGTTGGATCAAATGCGAGGGCATCCATGGACAGTCCTTGTGCAGGGTGGATTGTTCAAGCAGATGCTGGGCTTTATTGGGAATCGCTTCCTGCAAATGCTGTTCAGATGATTTTTCCTGACGTGGAATTCTCTTAATATTTGTAAGATCGGCATCCATTGCTTGTCGATGGCACTATTGAATAGTGTGATATGTGAAGCTCTTGTGCGTGCGCCAATGGCTGTGTTCGAGAACTGGATCCACAATATTGGTGTTTTGCCTATCAGATCAGCTTCTTTAAAAACACCGTCTGCGCCGTTGACAAGACCGTCCGCTATGTCCAGATTTCCTGAGCAAATCTCTACGATGCTTTCCTGCTTTAGACAAAGTTATGAGTGTAAACCCCCTGTTAGCCTTGCATCTGAAGGTATTCGTATAGTTTTGCTGCATGTGCGATGTCTAGAGTCTTTTGCCTTGATTGTGAAAGCTGTTGTATTAAGTGCTTCAAAAACTTCCTGATTGTGTTTGTCCTTTGCTGCATTTGTGTAGAAGAGATGAGGTGTTGTTTCCCTTCTTGGAGGTTGTCTATGGTAGAGGGAGTTCAAATAAGCGATGTCGTTTTCTGTTTGTTTCCCTATCCTGATGTGGTTTAGAATTTGCAAGAACACATGATCTATTTGTCGCATTGGTTTGACTAGCTCCTAGTACATCACATTGTCTTGCCAGACAGATAGTGCAAGTGCAAGAAACGCTCCTTTGTCAAACAAAATCCATGCATCTTTTGTTGGACTAGCTTGGCAAAGGTCGTCGCAAAAGATGACATCAACACCACTGAAGGGCTACGTGTGGTTGTGCTTGATCTCCGGCATTTGCATGTCACATGTTGATTCCAACCAAAGATATTTCATCAATCACGATACGTTTCACCTCTTTGTATGCTTGGGACAAGGTCTGCAAAAGGTTTGCTGATAAACTTTTGTATGTGCTCAACAGCAAGGGTAGGTGTAGCGCAGAGTGTATAGTTGTGCTACATATATTGTATGTTGTTTTTCTTGTATAAACTAGTAACAACACCCTCGACAATGTTGTGTCATCTGTTTGGTCATGAGAATAATGCCACAAGAGTGCCTAGACCAGCAAAAGCAATACGAGTGTTTTTCCGGTGCCTGCATTTCTAGTCAGGAACAATGAAAGTGGTTGCTGATAGTTTAGTCTTTTCCATAAGAGAATATCTTCTAGCAACAAACGTCTTTCTTTGTTTAGTTTACGTACTTGTTCATAGTATGCATGGTTGGGCATGGTGCAATATGTAAAATGTGTTCCAATGTTTGATGATGGGACTTTAGCGTGCGTGTCAAGTTTCCTTTGGAGATCAAACTCTGTTGTGCCAGCTGAAGCATGTTCCTTTGAGGCCATTGTTGTAGAAGAAGTTGTGCAGACCTTTTGTTGTGGTATCGGCAATAGTTGCTTTGTGAATTTTGACTTGTTGCTCTCGATAGTTTGAACATGTAGATCATAGAAGTCGTGCCATGTTGGATAGTCATCTTGAACGCAATGTTCATGCTCGAGAAAGGGCATGTAAAGGAGACACAGTTCACGATAGTGGTTCTCGGGGTCTTTTTTTTAACTATAGTTAATCAAACGTATTACTTTTGATCATTTTCACTTTTTTGCCCATGTTCCATTGGCTGTGTACGTGCTCGTGAATTCTGCCAAACACAGGGAATGCAGCACACTATTGTGCTTCAAGTACTTTGAAACAATGTCATTGAAGAAAACATCATGGCTTGAAGGCTCTAGATTCTCAAGTTGTTCCTTGCGCTTAAGCAGAAGTGTTCGCTCCTCTGGTGGACTAGTGTCGATGTAGCAAAACTCCCATGTGGTGGTTGACTGACATGCTGGCTTCCTCTATTTTAGAATTCAGTCACAAAAAAGAAATCAATGATGTGACCAAGTATTGTGCTATCACTCTTCAATAGGCGTTTTAGCAATTGGAATTTGTGAATGTAGTATCTAGCAGTGGTGACAGGGTCACTATGGACAAGTCTCTTAAAGCAGCAACATCAGTATTTCCAATGGTGTTTGGCGTTGTGCCTGCTAGTTGGTGGAGATATTTGACGAGTGGCTTCCATGTTTTCTCTACGAATGAAAGGGTGAGAAAAAAACATGGTGGGCCAAGCTAGCAAATCATGGTGAACAAGTTTTTTTGCAATTTGTGCTTGTAGTCAACCGATGTCCGCAAGTGCATGAAATTGCGAAACTCCAAGTTTGACTGAAGGAGTCACTCAATGTTTGTGTCCTTTGCAACATCTCCTACACGAATTGCCTTGCCTTGTAGCTTGCCCTTTCTCATACGAACCCATGATGATGACAAAATTTCGCGAATAAACATTTTCATGGTTTTGAAGAAGAGGTTTTCTATGTAGTGAGAGAACCATCTGTCCTTGTTCACAAGCTCCCAACGTGAGATGTCCTGGTATGAAGTGAGGTTTGGTATTTTGTATTGTTTGGGAAAGCCATAGAATAGTGTAGGGAATGCGAGCTCCTCACACGGAGCGTCTTTAAAGACACTCATTGGAGTGAAACCTTCAGACGGGGTGACACATGTTGTCTTATCCTCAAAGTCAACCACTTCTTGTGCTGTGTAGATACTATGGACGAGCATGTCAATTACAATGACATCATCTTCAGTCTCCAAATCAGGATCATTCCCAAGCATATCAGGGGGCTACTATGACAATCCAGCAATATGGGTCTCCCACATGGGGTCCAATCTAACCTCAGACTCTCGGTACAGTGAAGTGCTTAGAATTTCACACAAAGCTCTCAACGTCAAAGCAAGTCGAACAAGGCCGCTCATGTAATTGTGTGCGTATGAGAGCTTTTGCTTGAGTGTGACCTGCATAACAGTTGCGCTTTTATCCACAAATTGTGGTAGAATGCATTGTGTTTTATCGACATCTACAAAGATGTTGACTACTGTGCTGCACAAGCCATATTAACCATCGAATGATAGCTCACGAATTTGAGCGAAAGGTATATGGATTACAATGAGGTGAGCCTCGATGCTATTGAGCATTGTTGTGTATTGTGTTGGGTGAGATAGAGTCATGTTTTCCAAACAAAAACATGGAAGATAACCTTTGCAAAATTTCCCTTTACACAAGGCACATATAAGTTGCTCATCGCATGGAAAGGTAGTTGTTGTTGGCGCATGCAGATCCAAAAAATGCCTCACACCAGGAGAAAAGCCATGGAATTTTGATCTAAATGAGAGAGATCCATAGCAAATACATGGGCATGTGGGAGTGTCCTTAATGCTATTAAGATATCTTGCAACCAGGCGTGATACTTCTTTGCGTTGAACGCGTCTTGATCTCTTGCACCCTGACTGTGAAGCAAGTGCAGCAAGTGATTCCATGTGTTGATGTTCCACACCCTTGGTCGCACTTTTTTGCATGCATTATACTTTGCTAGTGATGTTTGCTATTTTTGCGTTGTGTCCAGTTTGTGTCTTGCCATATTCCAAAGCAATCTCCTTAGCACTTGCATTTGGGGCTACTACCATCAAAGTTGCAAGTGTTTTCTCTTGCAAGTATATTGGCACTTTTGTCTGGTTGTTGGGAATAGCAGAGCAATTTCTATGTGCTCATCGACTTCGCTGAGCAAGATTGAAACTGTTTGAATTGATGTGCTGCTCTCCACATCTATGACTGCACATATATTGTGATTTGTTTTGGAGAGGACTTGGAAAGAACACTCTGGCACAAACTTTAATCGATTCAAGCAATCGTGTATGAGAGACCTAAAGCTAGATGAACGTGCCAATGTCTGGCACAGGAAACCTAGAGTCGTTGTGGTCACAGAAATGGACAAAGCATCTTTAAGGAGACCAAGCCAAGGTGAAGATAGTGGGGTTGGGCCTACGAAAAGTGATTCAAACAAGATTGCTAGTAAAACATCATGTTGAAGGGTTGGGAAAAACTCAAGCAAGCAAACTAGCAAGTCCGTATTTTGTGGATGTTTTGCTTCGAATGCATTCAGTCGATGAAGATCAAAACAACCTAGTGTCTGTGTCGTTGTTGCGTTCATGTCTTTATCTATTCATTTGTTGGAATTCTCTTTGTACAATTATGTGGTTTTCAACTTTGTTAGATAGTGCACGGAAAAGAAAATGGGAATTGGAAAAAAAGACACAGTGCGAGTGAGGCAACTGTGCAATAGAGAACAACTCAGAGTCTGTATTTACTGAAGTGTGAAAGTTGAATACAAAGAATGCAAACCCATAGTGCAAACAAAAAGACTATGAAACCGAAGTCAAGCGTTCTTCTCAAACGCAACAAGGTGGTTGGAGCTGTTTATAGTGAAGCTTCCACTGGGCACATGTCTGAGATCAAAGACCTAGTGCGGAGCACAATATCTACATACAAATCAAGAAAAGGCATCTCAAATTGCAACAAGTTGTCGACTTGTGTCGCGGATCTATATGAAGACATCTTGGGGACTTTCATAGCATGATGAGGGGACTCGCATGTATAGCAAAAAGGATTACATGGATCACGACTGACATGTAAGCCACCACATATCGCACAAACGTACTCCACTAGCTAGGCATTTAGGTTTGTAAATTGCAATACACCAGACACGTGCCAAGTAAGCAGCAAAGAAGTTATAACTCTTGTGTGAGAAACTGCAAAGCAAATGAACTTGATTTAGTATACCTTTTGACCATAGCCGAGGTTTGAGAGTTGGCACATGAATGCATCTTCAAGTTCCTCCCGTTGCTCTCCATCGGGGACATCTGCCAAGATAGTGAAGTCATAGAATCTTGTAGGAGCAGTTGTGCATGGTATACATGAGAAGGCCCTCGTCATTGTACTCTTGGCGAGTCAACACTTGCTTGTGTTCTCCCACGAATGAAAGCTGCATGAGTTGCACACTCGTAAGGTTTTATGTGCTTGTTCAAAGTGACAACGGAAAAAACAAGTCAGTGAGTGCTTACAATTGCGCGATCCTCGTTGCGTGGGCCATCATCAATGACTACTTGGTCAGTGCTACCATCGGGATCAACCTTGATGACAACAAAGCTAATGGTTGCAACAATAGTGGATATTGATCCCTTCTTGAGAGTGAACATCTCAATTGCTTTCGGCACAAAGTCGGCAATGTGGTGCTCGTTGATGAACCGAATGCTCCTTTCAAACGGTTTTGCTTTCAAGATTGTGGTCGTTGCGTCAACATGCAACGAAATAGAAGAACTGATACTCTTGGTCTTGTAGCAATGCCCTCCACTCGATAGTAGCACTCAAGGATGAGGATGTCTTTGTATTGGTCCACAAGTGGGTACGGTACTACAACTAATGTTATGGTTTGGCAGGTGTGACGATTAGTGAAATCTACTAGCAGTGTTGTGGCATACTTTGGATTCTTTGCCTTGAAGTTCCCATATTTCACTAACAATTTTTCCTCAAATGCAAACCTATAGGGGATGACATCCGTAATCATCTCGATGTCGAGCAAAGGCAAGGAATTTGCTCCTACACATCGTGGTTCAATTGGAACTAGGCCTTTCAATTGACATAGGTCTAAGTCACCTTTGGCTTGCTCATACTCTTCTTTTGGAAAAAGATTATCTCCCTCATTCTGTTGAAGGCCTCATTTATGAGAAGAAGATTTGCTTGCTCCATGAATGAATAATGCATTTTTTATCATTAGATTACAACCTACGTTAGAATGCAATTGTAGTAACCTTAGTGTTTTGCATAATTGATTTCTTTTATTAAAAAAAAAAAGATTGCTATTCAAACAAAAGAAGGCCGTGAAAGTCTATAACATTTATGACTAAATGAAAAGGCAAGCGGGACTCAGTGTAACCATTTATGACATAGGGAAGCCTATAACATAAGCCAATTCAGGGAAAAGGACGAATCAGGTCACATAACACAAACATGAAGGAAAACAAACAGTGAAGAAACACGAGCTGGGAAGAGGCCAAAAGCTTGCAATCTCGGGACTGCTGCTGTCAATTCTAGATGAACGGGGCGTAGAAATCGTGACAGCCAAAAGCAGCTGGGATGCAGTCATTCAAACATGGAATGGATATAGCAATCACAGAGAGGGAGACAGAGAAATATGGCGACAGCGGAGGCAGATTTCCAACATGTTTACAAACAAAGACATTCGGTGCTTCCCTCACAGTTTGCCATCGAGAAAACAGATTTGTGAAACAAACAGAGAAAATCGACAGCTTTTTGTCTCACTGCGTACGAAATAGACAGATTAACGTCAGATTATAATCGTAATACATGGGATTGTGAAACAAACAGAGAAAATGGACAGCTTTTTGTCTCACTGCATGCGAAATAGACAGATTAACCTAGACTGAGTGAAGCCACCCGTAAGTTTGCTAGGTTAGACATCAAAGCCACTCCATGACAACACATTTTTGTCGTAGTGCGTGCGAAATAGACAGATTAACATAGACTGAATGAAGTCACCCGTAAGTTTGCTAGGCTACACATTAAAGCCACCATGACAACGCCAGAAGCTATATGGTAAACAAATCGAAGAGCCACCTTCTGCGCAAAGTTCTTGTGCAGCCAGTTCAAAGGATTTCTTCAAATCTCTCTTTTCACCTTTCTTAATCGTCGTATTCTTTGTCACCAAACCTTGCTTGGGAGGCGGAGCAGAAGATGCAAGCATGAGAGGCGAGCTTATGAACGTAGAACACTTTCCTTTGAGCTTCTCGCCAGTCGGGCTGGTGGTCCGATACTCTGCGTGTACCCACAATTAGTCCAATAAACAGGTAATTCCAAGAAAACAGAGTTGTGTTTCTACAAGGACGAGTGCTTACGATTCATGGTGGACATAGCATCATCTGTTGTGTCAGCTATGTTATTCCCAGAGACCCTTTTCACCATTTCTGCAGTACACTACACAGTTAAACAACGATGAAGAAAGTCAAAATGGAAAAGAAATGAAATTCAAAATCAAAAGAGAATCATCGTATTGCACCACGGTGGAATGTTACCGTCTGTGTCCATCGATTCTGCAGAGAGCACACGATCCCCTCACAGTTTTCCATTGCACAGAAAGATGACCAAAGTACAAGCATCGAATGACCTCCAAAGCATAGGTAGCATATTGTTTTATAGTCACGTTGCCTCGAATACGTCGAATCTCGAGTCCTTGATATTTGCAAACAGATCAAGGACTCGAGATTCGGGGGCCTTATTATGGCAGTCGTCGATATCATTTTCTTAGCGTAGAGTACCACACAGTAAACACGCCCCAAAGAGAAAACATCCACAAACAGAGAAGATCCACGAAAAACAAGTGCATGCAGGAGAAACGAGAAGCCCATACCGATTGCATGTGAGTGGCAGAGTCTATTGCGAGCACAGTGCCAGAGTCTATTGCAAGGAAGACGGGGCATCCATGGCGGAGACGACCGGAGAGGAGGAGGATACAATAGAGCTGCATGCGAGAGAAACAGGAACCCATGTGCGTGGACAGTGACAGTCTGCGAGGAAGACGGAGCATTAGAGACGGTCCAAGAGAAAATGAGGATGCATGCGAGGATAGCCGATTGCAATGTGACACGTGGCGTACTGAAAGCACAAACGGCGACACGTGGAACGTTGAAATTGCAATTTCAGAGAATTTTTATCATCTGGGATTTTTTATTTCTCTAATACAATCGTTGCTAAGCCCTTCCATTGGGTCAGGCCAAAAACAACCATGAACAAGCATGAACGTAGCATCAATTGATAGAAACAAGTTGAATTTCATTCACTGGGCGTGCCTGGGGCAAGGGATATGTTCTAGTTTTGGAGAATAAATATTGCTATGAAGAGTTTTTTTGAGTAATGAGGTGTAGATAAGGGACTAGTCAAACCAATAAACGAGCAATAAACAAAGTTCGTACCTATTAATAGGTGTGTATTAGAGTCGTTTGTCACATGTGGTCAAGTGTTGGCCCATGAATCATTATTGGGTCACTGATGAGTTGATTCATTTCTTGGTTTCTCATGAATTTTTGCAGTAGTTCCATGTGAGAATTTGGATTTAGGTAGTCAACGTTGAAGTTCCCTTGAATGTATGTTGTTGTTGATGGTCGAGCCTCCCGGGGCCAATCACACATACCTCTTCTTTAGTATCTCTACACCCCATCTCACGGTGCCTCCTCTTGCCTTTGCATCCTTGTATCTTGTCACCCATCTTTTCATCACATCACTATTAAGCATGCAATAGAGGTTGAGATTATTAAGCAACTCCGTGTCCATTACTTAGCTCCGTTGTCCTTTCCCTTGAGGTACAATAGAGGTCATCCTTAGGTCTTCATCATCTCTCCATGGTCATGGGAGAGAGCTATCCACATTAATAAGAAACTCATAAATATATACAAGTGACTCTTGTACCAACCAACCCTCGGCCATGCTACCTTCGGGCCTTGCATTTTGCCTCACGAAATCCTTCAAGGTCTTCATGAAACGCTCGAGGAAGAACAACCATCGTGCATGTATAGTGCCACATATAGGAATCTCATCCTCCAAATGCACTATGGGATGTAATTGGCTTGTGAGAATAGAACATGGAAAGGTCTCCTCCACTAAACAAACCACCTCCACTGATATAACTTGAGCATCCTCAAGCGTGGTGGGATCTATTTCCTTTGAGCTCACATACCTAGAAAGAAAAAGTGCACCATATTAGCAATATAAAAACCTAAAATGGAGCATTGATACGCTTCACATTTTGTATAGTGTAAAGTACCTCACAAGCTCACCCATCTTGTAAATACAATCCTTCATGTCATTCGATGCACTACGAGAAATGCCAGTAGGTAGTATGAACTAAACACATGAGCGATGGTTGATTAGTTGCTTCTACACTCACAAATTTGGAAGGAAAAAGGGATTATGCCAAGTCATACTTACTTGGAGTATCTTGTGCCAAACATGAGATTTCAAGCCGTATAATTACTCTACACCTCTTTTCTTGCTCTTTGTGAAGGCCCCCTTCAAACACCTCATGCATCTAGTGGGAGTATGAATTGTAGTGATAGCTCGCTAGCTTTGATAACTTCCATGGTACACGGGGTAAAAGGACATGCCCATTTGGCCTCTCTTGTGGCCAAGCTTCACGCATCCTCCCGGTGGTGCGTAGATCCTCCCTTATGCCTACAAAATCCGTGTCCCATACAAATGTTCTCAAATGGTAGATGCCACATTCTTGAAGATATGCATGGGATCAAGCAGGTGATTGATCTTGAGGTGGGACCAATATGGTAGCCGATAAAAGATGGAGTATCTAAACAAAAGATGGTGTTAACGTGCAATCTTTATTTCCATTCAATATAGCACACAATAGTTACAAACCCTTAATGGCTCATGCCAAGTGGTGGAGTCATGGAACGGTCCCAAATTCTCATCCAATCTCCTTCAGCGAGCAACATATCTAGGATTATCAGGTGGGAGAAATCGATGGTGATTCTCATAGATGACCTTATTCAACGCGTCTGCTGTGAAGCAACCATCGAAGGACCACAAACAAGTAATGCATGGTAACCCGATGTGGTGAGACCTAAACAATAGACACAATTGCGTTAATAAGGGGGTTTAGGGGGTGCCACATCGATGGCCTACTCATAATTAAAAGTTCAATGCTTACCTGAACACTCGCCATAGCCTAGGAAGTCATGCATCGTTCGCATTAAGACTGCTTTGCAATTGAAGTCTCATGATGACGAGGGAGGCTTACGCATGTCATGCACCTTGATACCACTCCAAAGTACCTCTAGCTCATCAATCAAAGACTCTAGATAAACATCAAGATTTTTGACTTTCTATTTCCCTGGAATTAGAAGGGATACATAACATGTCCTTTCTTAATTGCCATAGAGGGTGGAAGATTATAGTTCACCAATATCACTGGCCATACTGTGCTTTTGAGACCAAATGGGTTCACACCCTCCATACCCAATCCAATTCTCAAGTTCCTAGGTTCTTCCTTAAAGCTTGGCCATGTGTCTTCAATATGCCTTCACATAGGAATGTAAGCGGGAGTTCTCTACTTGCCATCGGTTGATCGATGGGACGAATGCCATGACATGAGCTCTACAATGGATTTGTACTTGAATATGTGTTGGATGCAAGGGATTATGGGAAAATGTCACAGAACCTTACGAGGCACATCCAAAGTTTTGAGATCTACTCTATATCTTGCCTCTCCACAAGTAGGACACTCTCTTTCCTCCTTATGTGGTCCACAAAATAGAACACAATCATTGACACACACATGGATGCGCTTGTAATCCAATCCTCCAAGAGAGGTCACATGTTGCCTTGCCATATCTCTTGAAGTCGGTAATTTATTCTCCCTTGGAAGCATTTTTCACAATAGCCTTCACATAAAGACCATAAATGAGAAAAAGTATTCCAGTAATTGACCCACCAGCATAATTCACCATGTTTGCAAAATAGAATTTAAAGCTTACTTGAGTAATTATGCATTCAAACTTGCATTGCTCCATCCATGGTCTGCAAGTTTAGTAACTCAAGGGAGGCATGTAGAACAGAGAATGCGCACCCCTCAAACAGTGGTGTCCATGCTATAGTAAAAAGATCGTCCTACTCCATGCTATCATCCCTACTTGAGGACTGACGGAAAATAAAACCCGCACCATATCATCAAAAATCCCGTCCTCCATGGCCTCATGAGGTAGTGGTGGAGGTCTACTATCACCATCACTCCATGCATCCATAATGGTCCCTCCCAAAGATCCCACCTCATATTGCCGATGCTTCTCCTCCTCACGACGAGCATAGGGCAACATATGCGGGTGTGGCACTGCGTCTTGTATCAAATTAAAAAAGGGTCATATATCAAACACATGAACACCCATAGGTATCTCAATCAACCTCAACACTTTAACACTTACCTGGGATATGGTCTCATCCCATTCTTCGTACTTTGAGATGTGATTGAGTATAATTCTATGTGCACAATACATGTTTCCTCGACATTGATCACACATACATTTGATTTTTTGCTCCAACCACATTTCTCGATGGTTGATACAAAGTGATTCATCCTCACTAGAGGTACTTGTTGAAGATGAAGACATCCTATCGATAAACAACCCAAAAAATGTGTTCTTCCTTGAGTATTTAATGAGAAAACTCTGTAGTGCATCCAAAAGCGTGTCTATAGGCACATCTGTATTGCGGAACACGTACTAGTTTCTAATCCTACATTTTGCTCATTTCCTCACTCCGCCGCGCTTGCACTACTACACACAAACCCTATTGTGATGCTTAAGTACCGACGTTTACCATGCGCAGGATGTTAATCGTCGGTATTAGAAGCGAGTTTTGTTAAGGGTTGCTATACAGTGACTTTAGGCAAACCTTGCTATATATAGCGACGCTTGCCTAAAGTCGCTATATAGCGACCCTTATCAGATTGGTAATGGTCGTTATATAGCGACATTGAGACAGCTTCCTATAATGACGTTTTACAGAGAGTTTTTTTTCCCATACTAACCTTAAAAGATAGTTTTTCCCAATGACAAGTTTTTTTAAATTTTCATACATGTTTGATTTTTTGAGAGAATAAAAGTACAAGAGCATGTACATCAAGCCTTTGAAGCTCATATATTCATGTCCAAGTTTGAGATGAAAAAAATCAATGAAGAGCATTTACATCAACGGCTTCATCTTGAGCCAAGTCTAACGTGCCAAACAAGTTGATCTCTAACTCTATATCGAGTTGATCTCCTGTATCATCATCGTACTCTAGCATCGTACATTCACCTAAGAGTACTTGATGATCTTCTTCAATAAAGTAACTTCCTCAATATCGTGATCTCCATCTTCCTCTCGTACGATGTCATTATGCACATCTTCCTCTTGGCTCACATTGTGATCTTCATCTTCTTCGCTAGATCCATCTAGATCAATTGGATCCGGCATTGGTAGTGGCATCTCCATATCCACATCTCTATCTTCAAAATTTTGCTTACTTCGTGGTGCAACTTGGATCACGTACCACCATCTTGGATCAGAATGATTCGGATGAAAAACCACCTATATTGAAGATGGGTGCCAAATGCCATCAATTATATATATGAAATTATGCTTAAGTACATGTATCAATGGATCTTTAAAAATGAAAGCTTTGATTAATTAAATCATCAGTATGCACCTTCTCACAGTGCTCGAGAAGAACAAAAGTATCACTTTCATCAGTCCAAAGTTTGGTGGAGTCTATTGCAAAGAAACCGCTACTGTCTTTTCTCACTGTCGCATTGGGATAGTTCTAAACCATTTTACATCAAGAATGAAAATACTAAATTGTCTGAAATCAACTTCATAGATTTCGCATATGGTTCCACAATAATCCAACTATGAGGAGAGAAGATTGGTATCCAAAGCACTTGCTCGGCTATCTTGTTTGAAGTTAGCCATGACTCCACAATCATATGTGACTCTCTTTGAATCGATGCGTTCCATGCGAAAATGTCGTCCATATGACCATAATGCACTGTATTTTTTGTATTGTAAGACAGCATCATTAAAACAATGAAAATGCATCTATTTTATAGCCTATATTGCCACAAATAATTACTTAATTATGTCAAGAGGTAAGAAACTTACATGCATCATACATCCAGATGATAACTCTCGCTCGCACTCGTTTATTATCTCTCCATCGCGTTTGGCTTTACATAGAGCCAGTTGTAGCCAATCAAGTGACATGTGAGTGGGGAGAAGGGCGAGATCCCATGGATATGGTTGCGATCGCCTGTACATTACTCTGAATCTTGTCCTTGCATTTATTCTTTTTGCTTTGGCCGCTTCATATCTCTCAATCCACTCTACATCTCCTTGCTATTGAGGATACAAAACTTATTGAATTTCTTCATTTGCTCTTCGCTCATCTTTCTTTCAATCCCTTATCCTTGGGGAGCCTTGCCAACCACGCGATCCTCATCATTGTTATGCCAAGCTTGCGGCATATCGAGATCCGTGGATGCAAGAAACTCCATGATATATACTAATGACTCTTGCACAAGCCATCCCTCTACATGCTTGCTTCTAGTCTTGTTCTTTATCTTACAAATCCCTTCAAAGTTTTCATAAACCGCTCGAGAAAAAACATCCGTTGACTATGAATGGTACCTGCAATGGACACCTCATCAACTATGTGCACAAGCAAGTGCACTTGAGTTGTCATAATGCTAGAGGGAAAGTGCTTCTCAAGCAAGCATACGGCTTCAATGGATTTCACCCTAGCCTTCTCGATGCTCGATATGGAGATCTCTTTTTGAGATATCCACCTATTTTACATGCCCATGTAAGATAGATTCATAATCAGTCTACAAATTATTCAGCTTAAATTGAAGAAAATTCAATCAATGCGATTTGATAGTAAGCATACCTCACAATATGATAAATCTTGAATATAGCATTTCTAACATCTTCTTGTAAGCACCCTTTTATTGTAATTGGGAGGATGAACTATCAAAGCAACAAAGAAGTCATGTCAACAATATAACATAATCATAATTACACTAATGCATCACGATTATCGGTACACTAATCCTACAGCTTAGAATACTTGTAAGACCTTGTGCCAATCATGGGACTTGAGCCCACTAAGCTTATTGTCCTTTGAAAATGCTCCTTTTAAGCAACTGTGGGTGTTTGAAATCTTGACCGCTGCCTCCTCTTTAGTCATAGAGAGGATCCATGTTGCTTTTGGGAGGATAACTTTTCCTGAAGCATGCTCTTGGGGCCACAAATGAGACATCCTATTCATAGCACACAAGTCTTCTCACACTCCTCTCGAGTCTTTGGAACCAATCAAGTGTGCCCAAATAGTAGCCCCCACATTCTTGAAGATGTACATGGGATCCAAGAGATGATTGATTTGTAATTGACCCCAATAAGGAATCTCATGAAAGATCGACAGCCTCTTCATACCATGAGGAGGTTCCTCTCCATTTGCCCTCCAAGCCTGAATCCAATCACTTGCCTTCAAATATGGTGGTGGTGGATCAAGTTGACCTCCACGTGTGAGATGGTCTAGCGGAAGGTATCAAGCATGACTTTCATAAACATTCTTCCTCATATGTTTGGAGTATCATGCAAGCAATTTCAAACCCGGTGCACAAACAGGACAAGCATGATACCCACTTGTAACAAGTCCTGCACGCGTGCATGAATGTGTTAGTATAAAACATGCATGCGAAAGAGAGTCATAAAAGCATAATCCTATATTATACATGTAAAGACACAACCACGTACCTGTGCACTCTCCATATCCTGGGTAGTCATGCATGGTCCTAAACCCTAAACCCTAAACCCTAGACTATAGTCTTGCTCAAAGTGTGAAGGTATATGCGCACCCTCGTCACCCTCCTCATCCTGTTTCAAGATTTCGTGTAAATATAAGATCTTGTCTCAAGGTTTCGTGTCATAATGGTATCCAATATTAACCACGAACTCAAATAGCATTGACTTACTGATGATCCATCACCACGTGCAACACCAATGGTGGGTACTGGTTCGTGCTCCTCCCCATACATCCGCAAGTGGCGCATGATAATACGAGGTTGATGTCGTACTTCTCGCTTGCAATGAGTGCAATGACAATACAACCTCTCCGTAAGCCACTATGTGCTCCCACGCATTGATGCATCATTTGACGAGCTTCCACTAGGCTTATGCTTTCTTCTTGTTTGTAGGCTTATGCTTGTCTCCTCAATCCAATCCCTTTGAGAAGTTGCTTCTCTAAACTCCTCCTTCCTCTAACTAGTTATTTGAAAAATGGTATGTTTCCTCTCTTTTGTAGGGCCAGTCCACAAAACACCAAGCGGGACTATTCTAGGTAAGAAAGTGCTTCCTTCTTTTTCCTTTTGTTATTTTGGTTATTCGCATTGGCCTGCAACTAGCGCCTTAAGCGCTAGCTACAGTGATGGGCGTAGGAACCTTCTCTTTCCCTCTCTTCCCCTATTCTCTCTCCTTTCTCTCTCTTCCCCTCTTCCTTCTCTTCTTTTTCCCTCTTCTTTTTCCCCTCTTTCAATCTCTTTTCCCCTCTTCTTTTCCCCCCTCTTTTAATCTCTTTTTGCCTCTTTTCCTTCTCTTCTTTTTCCCCTCTTCTTTTTTCCTCTCTTTCAATCTCTTTTTCTCTCCTTTCCTTCTCTTCTTTTTCCCCTCTTTCAATCTCTTTTCCCCTCTTCCTTCTCTTATGTTTATGCTCTTTTCCCCTCTTCTTTTTCCCCTCTTTCAATCTCTTTTCCCCTCTTTTCCCCTCTTTGCCTATGCTTATTCTCCTTTCCTTCTCTTCTTTTTCCCCTCTTTCAATGTCTTTTCCCCTCTTCCTTCTCTTATGTTTATGCTCTTTTCCCCTCTTCTTTTTTCCCTCTTTCATCCCCTCTTTTCTCCTCTTCCAATCTCTTTTCTCCTCTTTTTCCCTCTCTCCCTATACTTATGGTTATGCATGATCATATGCTCATATGCTCATGCATAAGCACAAGCTTATGCTTTCTCTCTTTTTCTTTTATGCTCATATGCTCATGCATAAGCATAAGCATATGCTTTCTTTTTTTTTCTCTTATGCTTATGCTCTTTTTCCCTCTTCCTTCTCTTATGCTTATGCTTATGCATGAGCATATGTCTCCTTCTCCTTCTCCTCTTTTCCTCTCTCTTTCCCCCCCTCTTCCCCTCTTTCAATCTCTTTTCATAAGCATATGTATAATTTTCCTATGCTTAAGCTTTCTCTCTTTTTCTTTTATGCTAATATGCTCATGCATAAGCATAAGCATATGCTTTCTTTCCTTATCTCTTATGCTTATGCTCTTTTTCCCTCTTCCTTCTCTTATGCTTATGCTTATGCATGAGCATATGTCTCCTTCTCCTTCTCTTATGCTTATGCATGTCCTTCTTCTTCTCCTTCTCCTTTCCTTCTCTTCTTTTTCCCTCTCTTTTTCTCTTCTTTTCATAAGCATATGCGTATGCGTATGCCTATGCTTATGCTTATGCTTATGCATGAGCATATGCTTTCTCAATGTAGTCTCTTCTCCTCTTTTCCTCTCTCTTTCCCCCCTCTTTCCCCTCTTCAATCTCTTTTCATAAGCATATGTATTTGCCTATGCTTAAGCTTTCTCTCTTTTTCTTTTATGCTCATATGCTCATGCATAAGCATAAGCATTTGCTTTCTTTCCTTATCTCTTATGCTTATGCTCTTTTTCCCTCTTCCTTCTCTTATGCTTATGCTTATGCATGAGCATATGTCTCCTTCTCCTTCTCTTATGCTTATGCATGTCCTTCTCCTTCTCCTTCTCCTTTCCTTCTCTTCTTTTTCCCTCTCTTTTTCTCTTCTTTTCATAAGCATATGCGTATGCCTATGCCTATGCTTATGCATGAGCATATGCTTTCTCAATGTATTCTCTTATGCTTTGTCAATGTATTCTCGTATGCTTTCTCAATGTAGTCTCTTGTTTTTTGTTTTTTGTTTTTGTGTTTGTGTCCACGTTAGACATGGGATCACGTCACACGTCCGATGAGTATGAAAACCCTCGTAGGAGGAGACATCATGATCTTTATTCTTTAGAGGACTTTGATTCCCCTCAGGCGACAACTCAGGGGCCTACCCCTGGCCTGACTCCTCTCGGACGTAGCACTGCGACTACCCCTCGGGGAACTCCTTTGCTAGCAGCCCATGGCTTTGTCGGGAGTCCCAACGAGTTTGTGGCACAGATGACTGATGAGGACGCAGCGAGATTCTTCTCTCTACTATCCCATAGGACTTGAGCAATTCCCTCTCCTACACCGATAGCTGGACCTACTACCCAACCGTCCTGTCTAGCACCTTCGACTGAGGGGTCATCACCTGGGCGTGCCCATCGTAAGGGAAGGAAGAGTAGGAGGGGTCGCTTATGTTGTGCTGACCAGGGAGATGTAGACGAGTCAGCACACTCACATCCCTACAGGTCTCCACTTGGTCTCGAGACCTAGTACCAGTCAGGTCCCTTACCCTCTTCTACTCCCACTGCTACTCCTTGCTCTGGAAGCGCTTGCACAAACACCACTCACTCTGACTTTGCTACTACCATGAGTCCTCCTTACCCAGTAGAGGACCTGTCCTATCAAATCACGGCTGCTGGAGAGATAATAGAAGATAAAAAGGGCACAGTAGTGATGGCCACCATGAGGCGATTGATGAGCCACCACTTTAGGAGCAGCATAGCTACTAATTGGCAATATCAAGATGACCAAAAGAAGTAGGCAGTCATCGATGAATTGTAAGCAAAATACCCTAATGCCCTAAATTGGGAGTTCAATGAGAATTACATGCGAGAGTACATGAGTTTGGTCTTGAAGCATCGTTGATCGACCTTGCGTACTTTCATCGCAAAGGGGAGGGCTAAACCCAGCTAGGCAGATAAAGCTGATTGGAAGTTTTTCAAGAAGTAGAATAGGGACCATCCCGAAATGTTCGAGGGGCAGAGGAGCGCTACGAGGAGATGGTTGGACGCCGTAGGTACTTTGCACTTTGGTGCAAGTAAACAGTTGGCGTTCAAGGCAACTGTGGTAAGTCTACTTCTTCTCATTTAATGTATTGTTCTATTTGTTTTACTACATATTGCATGCTTTTTATCTAACTCTCATAAATTGGGTCCATAGCAAGCTGCGATGGGTCACCTTCCTACAGACGCAGAGACGAGATGCGTGTTTTGTGTAGGAACAAAGCAGTCGTTTATTGAGCAGGAGGCAATGGGAGTGACAGTCGATTGGGCTGAGGTGGCTGCTCGCACGGTATAAGTCTACTCCTACTTATAATCTCACTTTTTAAACTATTTTATTCTTTAAGTTCCAATCTAATTTTCAATTAATATGGTTTCACTCTTAGAATCAAAGCTCGAGTATCCCATCAGCAGAGGTGAGCAGTGATGAGGGCTAGGAATCAAGTGCAGCTCACGAGGGCCAGGGATCAGGTGCAACTCTCAAGGGACAAGGATCAGGCCAGCAAGATGAGGACGAGGACAACAATGATGATTCGAATGAGCAACAGTAGTAGTAGTTTGCATATACTTCGCCATGTATATCCTTTTGTATATCGGCTCATTTAAGCAATTTTGTATCACCCTTTTCAAAAGGGTTCAATCTCCCACACTCTTTTTAGACTATCTGGGTTCACCTCCCTCCAAGATGGAGGCAGAACAGCTAGCAAGGTGATGCTAGAGGAGTTTCAATGATTAATGCCACTACTACCATTAATAGATTTGATGTAAAGATGTCCACTATGAAGAAATATGCAACTTGTTTCTCTTAGCGGTAGCGGCACAAATGCCTTTGTCAACTATAAAGTGAAGGATATGAAAAAGTAACAGCTCACATACATTTGTGCTGCTTCTCTGGTGACATTTGGAGTAGAATCAGTTGTTTTGGAGTCATTTTGAAGTTGCCCAAAGAAAGGTTCTACAATTTTAGTGTCATCATCCACTTTCCTATTTTCCAAGTCCAAATTCCCTTAGATAGCAAGTCACTATTTCCACCATAGGCAGATTTCTATGGGTACAAGGAGGCTCTATTGTTACTAGAGGTAGCTTGCTATCAACAAGCTTAGAAAGTAGCCACTTTGGAGACAATAGTATAATGTTGTCTTGTGTATCTTTGGCCTCTGTGTCATTTTAACCTAGGGTGAGCTTGGGCACCCCTAATGAGCCTTTCCCTTCATCGTGGAGTAGTATCCAGGGTAGGAATCTGGAGACTACTTCAAAGGCATCTCCAATCTTAGCAGGGTCGACTTAGCAGGGTTGACTTTGGAATCCACCATCGATAAGAAAGAAGGTTGAGGAAAATTGCAAAGGCATTGATGTGCAAGGAGGGGAGAGTTGGTGATGGGAGCAAGGGAAATTCGGAAATCCAAGTGGTAGAAGGAAGAGAATAGCGAATCAAAATTGCTTTTGCAAATTTCAAGGGCATGAATTTGCCTTCTTTGTAGCAATCTCAATCTACACAAATCATGCCATCCACAAAGCTATGATTCAATCCAAGTCTTCATTGCAATCTCTATTTGCACAAATCATGTCATCCACAAAGAGACAATCCAATCCACTTCTTGATCCACTCATTGCTCAAGCCTCTCTCTTGTGCAATTTGTGACTAGAATGATATAAACAAACATTGCAACCAAAAATCACCATGGTAGTGTGCAATCATTATAGCTTGCACTATGTATGGATCAATTGGGATTCCGATTAAATTTTTGAGATAAGTAGAATTATCACTGCATCACGTTATATGGATGAGTGTATGTGTGTGGCAATGGCCAAAAGTTCAAATGGCAAGGCTATAAGCTTCATGTTGTCTAGCAAAGCCAGACTCTATATGTGGTCAAAGGAGTAGGTTGTGGTAATTGGTTGGGAAGAGGCTACCCCGATGGATATGAGTCAAACTTGTCGTGGTTGGTCTCTGATGAGTATACATGATGCATTGACTATGCAGGGGGTAGGGGCTTTGGAGGGAAAGAGGTAGTGGGAGGAGGAAAGTTGGTAGGAGAGAAAGACGCAGGGGTGGGAGGGAGAGGCAAGAGAAGCGATAATAGGAGGAGGAGGAGGAGGAGGAGGAGGGAAAGGGGGGTGAATGGCAAGCAAGAAGGAGGGGGAAGTAAGAAGAGCATGGATGGAAAGAAGGTAGCTGATGGCATTTATCTACATAGATTTATTAAATCATAAGAAAACCTATCTAGATCTTTCATAGGAAATCCAACGACTAGAACATGCACATAAGGAGAGGCCAACTTTTCCTTTCATGGATTAGGTTGGTCATGTAAAAAGCATGCATCCAGGCATGTATATCGTATGTGCATGTCTTTGATTGGCATGATACTTGGAAAAATTATAATCTCACTTTCTTTGAGGCCCATGCAAAGTACCATGCCCAATGGATCTCAGTTCCATGGTTGGGCACTCATTTTTGCTTATTTCTCACCATGTGTTATATTCCTTAGGGATGCAAAACATGCATCTGGATGCATAGATTGTCTATGCATGTCTCCAACGGGCATGCTACCTTGAAAACCCTAACATCATTTTCTTTGAGGCTCATGCAAAGTATCATGCCCATCATATCTCATTTTCATGGTCTTGGCATGTATTTCTCCTTATTTCTCACCATGTGTCAATCATGAGTGTTTAAAAACATGCATCTGGGTGTGCATATCATATGTACATGTATTTTATTGGAAAAATACATTGTACAAGTCCTAACATCACCTTATTTGAGATCCATGCAAATTATCATGCCCATCAAAGGTCATTTGCATGGTTGGGTATGCATTTGCTTAGTATTTCTCACCAGGCACCATGCATGGGTGAGAAAAAACACATATATCGTATGTGCATGTCTCTAATGGGAATGCTACTTTGTAAAGATACTAATATCATCCTATTTGATGCTTTCACAATCTATCATGCCCATAAAATCTCATTTGCATTGTTGGGCACTCATTTTCCCCTTAGTTCTAACTATTGTCATTCATGCAGGACAAAAAACACGCTTCAAGATATGTATATTGTATGCATGTGTCTTTAATGTGCACGATAGATTGCATGGCCCATAAACTCATATAAATTGGGACCCATGCAAAGAATCATGCCCATAAAGTCTCATTTTCATGCTTTAGCATATGCAATTTTCCTTATTTCTCACAGTGTATCATTCATGGGTTACAAAAAACATGCATCCGGGTATTTATATTGCATGTTTGTGTGCCTCCAATGAGCACAATACCTTGCATGGCCCCTAAGATAATTTTCCTTGAGTGATATACATGCAAAGTATCATTCTTATTGGATACCTCTCTAATGGACAAAAAATTTACATGGGTCCTAATCACACCAACTTTGAGGCCCATTCATAGCATCATGACCATTAGATCTTGTTCACATTATTGGACACTCATTCTTCATTATTTCTCACTATACATAGTTCATGAGTGACAAAAGATGCATCGGGGTGTGTATATTGTAAGTGTATGTCTTTGATGGGCACAAGTCATCTTTCCTTATTTCTCACCATGTCAAGAGGGACCAAAAACACACATCCAGGTGAGTATACCATATGTGAATTTCTTTTATGGGTATGATACTTTATAGGGTCATAATCTCATCCTCTTGGATTCTTGCACAAAGTATCATGCATAGCAGATCTCCTTGGCATGGTTGGACACTCATTTCTCCTTATACCTCACCATGCGTCATGCATGGGTGAGAAAAAACAAGCATCTAGGTGTGTGTATTGTATGTTCTTGTCTTTGATGTACACAATATTTTGCATGACCCCTAATGTCATTTTATTTGAGGCCCATGCAAGATATCATCCCCATCACATCTCATTCCTGTAAGAAAATAATACAACATCTGCACTCAATAGATAATAGGATCTCGTATGCAAGAGACAAAATCAGATAGTATGGAGAATAAAAAATTTGATTACTGTAAAACTCATACAATAGATGGCGCTGCCTCCCAGCCGTGTGCTCCTTTGTGAGAAGCTTCGATGGCATGCTGGAAATAGTAGAGGACGGAGGCTGGATGCTAAGGAATCAGGGTTGTTGTAGCCAGTGATGATGATGGGCTTCACAGGCTTGCTCTTATATAGCCACTAGTCGTAGTTAGTTAGACCCAATTGGGAGACCTACCCAATCAGCCTTTTTGGGCCGACTGGAGGTCGATCTCGAAGTAGGCCACCGACCACATGTTAGAACTGTGGCGCAAAATAGAGCAACTGACCTACGATCACCGTTCGGCCCAGAGCTATCCAGGATCATCTAGGGCTCCAAACGGGCCCCACAACCCGAGAGTGGGCTGCCCCGAGAAATGGTCCATCTACCCTCAGTGTGGTCAGTCATGGGATGCCTTACCACACTTGCATGTAGCCTAGTTGGCAGTGTGCCAACTCTATCTGAAGCTGTCTAGCCATCAGGCCACACATGGCCCCCATCTAGTGTCCAAACCAGGACCTACCGGATAACCGAGCTACTCAAATGCCTTCTCCTCATATGGGGGTCTTACAAGTAGAGTTAGCTGGTTCCTGCATAGTTACACGAGAGTGGAGCATTGATATCTAACACCCCCCCTCAATGTCCACCCATAAGTGAACTACTTTTTCGGCCCAATGCCAAGTCGATGAAGATGCCTCTCCAGCAAGTCTCTTCCAAGAGCCTTTGTGAAGATGTCCGCATCATTCTCTGTAGTTGGACAGTACACCAAGTTGACCTCTCCATCCATCATGAGCTCACGTACAAAGTGATATTGAATCTCAATGTATTTTGTGCGAGCGTGGTACACAAGGTTCTTGGCAATTGCCATGCAACTTTGATTGTCACATGATAATTGTGTAGGCTTGTTCTGCACTGCACCCATGTCCCCTAAAATCCTCCTCAACCACACTGCCTCACAAGAAGCAAAACATGCTAATTTGTACTCAGCCTTGGTAGAAGAAAGAACAACTGTAGGTTGCTTCTTGCTGACCCATGACACAGCTCCAGATCCAAGTGAGAAATAGTAACATGTCACTAATCTCCTACTGTCCACGTCTCCTGCCCAATCCGAGTCACAGAATCTGGTCAAGATGTTGCCCTTGGTATAGGTGATGCCATAATCAAGTGTGCCTTTAATGTATTTCAGCACCTGCATCCCTGCCCTCCAATGGTTCTCCCAGGGCTTATTGGAAAACCTGCTTAGTACACTAGTCACAAAGCTGATGTCCGGCCGTGTGTTGCACAAGTAAATCAAACTGCCCACAAGCATTCTGTACTTCGCTTCGTCCACCAGTGGTGATGAATCCTCGTTTGAGAGCTTCACGTGAACCTCCATAGGGGTGCCAACTATCTTGCACTCAGCCATGCCAAATGCCTTTAGTATCTCTCTAGCACACTTCAGCTGTGAGATGAAGATCTGTTTTGGCTCTTGCCAAACTTCAATCCCCAAACAGAAATGCATCAGTCCGAGGTCTATCATTTCAAACTCTCTTCCTAGCAATTGCTTTGTCTACGATATCTTTTCTTCATGGTTTCGTGTTATGACAAGGTCATCCACATAAAGGAGAATGATCATACACCTGCCTCCTTCTCTATAGATATACAAATTTGCATCAGATGGGCTCCTCTTGAACCCATTTTGTAGAAATTAGGCATCAATCTACTAGTACCATGCTCGTGGGGCCTGTTTCAGCACATAAAGTGTCTTCTTTAGTTTACATACTTTACCTTCTCAACCGAGGATAACCGGGGATCACAAAACCTGGTGGTTGTTTCACGTATACCTCCTCCTTGAGATCTCCATTCAGAAAGGCGGATTTTACACCCATCTAACACACGGGCCAACTTTCCTGTGCTATTAAGGCCAAAACACTATGAATTGTGGTTAGTCGAGCTATGGGAGCAAAAGTATCCTGATAATTAAAACCAACACATATTTCATTAATTTTGGACTCATATGTCTACTTTTGGACTATTCCTTAAAATCCTTCCCAAATGAAAAGTTTACTTTATGAAAATGTCATTCGAGAATCAAAAGTTTACTTTGTGGCATTGTCATTTCCACATAATACATTTCAAAATATCTCTCTACAATGTTGTACTAATAATGCAAAAACTACTATTAAATCCTAAATTTGTATTTCTTGTTTATAAGAATCATATTCTTAAATTAAAAAATCTGAGTTATTAGTTTAAATCCATGAAAAACCATGCTATTGAGGATTCACAACATAAGAGACCTGGAAGACTCTTTTTACTTTCAATGCAGAAAACTATAAGACTCTTGAATATTCAAGAAATTAAAAGGTTTATAGAGACATGAGACATGATGGAAGCCTCTTTTGTACTCCAAAAAATGTATACATAAGAGACCTGCAAGACTCTTTTTACTTTCAATGCAGAAAACTATAAGACTCTTGAATATTCAAGAAATTAAAAGGTTTATATAGACATGAGACATGATGGAAGCCTCTTTTGTACTCCAAAAAATAGCAATAGGTATGCTTGCAATTTTACATTATCATATCATAAGTTTTACAACAAATATTGCTCTGGATGAGTCTTTGTACAAAGGATCTCCTATGGCCTTTTCAATAATTTAATTTTTCCTTTACAGTGAGTTTAGTACAAATGGGCGATCCAAACATTTGCTTGTTCAGAATGTCCTTTTCTTGGGTGCCATCTTCATTCACTCTCATCTGACTACCACCACCACCTTCACTCTTTCTTAATATTTGAATGGTGTTATCATGGGCATTCTTCATTTGCGCTATCTCCTACTCCTAGGCAAGCATCTTTATGAACTCTATAATGTGCGAAATAATTGGTTGCGGTAATTTTATTTTGTCTTCTACATCATACCCCATGTGCTTCTTTGTTTTCTTTGACCTTGATTTCCAAGATACTATGACTATCTCTGTGGAAAGTCTTGAAATTGCATCATGGTTTGGGACCCATTCCTTTTTCAGATAACTGGGTGGTAGCAAGCTAAGGGTGTCCACTTTTTGTTCACTCCCCAATCCTAAGGAGGTGGAAAAACAAGCTTTTTAGCACACAAAAATGCAAATCTCACCTACTTCCCTATGGATCTAGTCTTTGAAGTCTTCTGACACAACATCACACTTGCTATTGTGCACACAATCGTATAGTCTGATCGAAAATTCGATGCACACACAAAAAATTTCTTTGTGTCACACGGCATGGTTCCAGGGTGGTCACACGTTTGTCACGAACAAAGAGTGTCATATAAAATTCTAAATTTCTCACTCATTTTAGATTAAATGTTATTGAAACTTTGTAAGTGGTCTCTTTGCATTATGTAGAGCTTAACTTGATTTATTGGTAATTTTTTGAATGATTTATCTAATTATAAATAATTATTTATAATAAATAAAGTCATAAAATACATGCATTTTAGTAGCACACCACATTTTTTTAGTATTTTGAATAATTAAGCAAATCCAATTTGGTGGAAGGTTAGTAGGCACATAAGGGTGTGTGGTTGAATCATCAAATCCCAAATCCAACGGTTAGATTTAGGAAGATTGAAGTTTAATTTTTACTTTTACTCCTCAGAGGATCAACAAAGAATATTAAAAATAAATCTAGTAATTCTCAAACATAACCAAACATTTCAAAAATGTCAATATTTTTAGTCCTCTGCATGATGAATAAGAGGAAAAAATTCTGGTTAAATTTGAGCAAGGGAAACGTACGATATGGCCTCCAAGAGTGAAATCTCCCTTTTGTGGGTGAAAAAGGGCCACCCAAGCCTAATACCAAGACAAGGTAGGCTTGGTATTAGGCTTGGTGAGGTAGGCTAGGAGCATCACTGATCCTAGTGGCAAGCCTTTGGAGTCTGCATGCTGCCCATGTGGAAGGCTGAGTCATCAAAACCATGCCACGTTGTTAGACCACATGGTGCCATCTCATCAAGCAGATGTGACATCACTCCTTGCCATGTCACCTTACATTGCCACACGTGCTGCCACATGTGCCACCTCATCATTCCACATCATCAGCCATGTGATCACACAATGCCACCTTGGCATACCTCCTCTCCTGGCCACGTCACCAATCCCTCCACCTCAATTTGCCATGTCATCTACCACCTCATGAATGCCAACTCGTCATGCCCAGTACCACATCATGACCATGCAGGAAGAGACTATATTACCACATCATGACCATGCATGGTGCCACATCAGCCAGATGTATACACATGACGATGTGCGATGCATACAATACCTCGATCGAGGTACATATGATGGGTGAGGCATACATTACCTCGTTCGAGGTATGTGACCGAGGAGACATACAGATACCTCGATCGAGGTTCATACATACATGCATGCGCAATGCACTAAATACCTCGATCGAGGTATAAGCTCTGATCGCGGCTCTGGGCATAGCAGACCTCTCCACCAAAACTAAGCCAATTTTTAGTATCAATCTTAGCACCTCTCCACCAATAATAATGAAGAGCAATCTAAGAGCAATCTAGTGGATGAGTTGAGGCTCTCTATAAGACACCACGTTTTGGTTCATTTCACCCATTCTTGGCCATTCTTGCCTTCTCATCACTTTGTCACACCTTCCATCCTACTTTCATTGAGAATGGGTTCTCAAAGCCGTAGAGCTAGTAGACGTGAAAGATGTAGGAACCCCCCCCCAAATCTCATTAACGAGGAGCGCAAGTGGAAGGCTCGTGAGCGCAAGAGAGCCTCTAGAGCTCGAGCTCGCGCTGCCACCACTGATCCACCTCTAGCTCTACCTCTACATCCCACCTCCACCCCCACCCCCACCTCCATTGTCCCCCCATGCTCATCCGCTCCCCTACCTCTAGCCTCTGCCCTTCCCCTAGCCACCTACATTTTGGCCTCCACCTCTACCTCTTCCCCCTCCACCCTCCCCCCTCCCCCTCCCCCTCCCCCTCCCCCCGCTCTGCTTGGCGCCTCCCTTCCCTCGTCCACCCTACCATCTCCCATTGATCCCGTTGCCCCACCTTGCAGCAGCAGTGTTGCTTCACGACGTGACTTGCCGAAGTCCACTATCCGTCGTCGTGCTAGCAAGATTGTGCAATCTTTTTTTTGTGACCTCACGCCAGCTTCGCAGTCTTCTCTTCTTACGTCCCTGATTGATCACCCTGACTTGGTAGAGTGTAGGAGGCTTGCTGGTCTTGGTGCACGTAGAGATAGGGTTGTATCTAGTGAGGTCCTTAGCAGTGTTCGACGTTCCTATGCTTCTATTAAGCATAGGAACTCCAGTGATGCCTTGGCAGCACGTCGTGCTATTGTGGCTGCCATTAGTAGACCTCATATGATAGGCCATGTGCGTACCGCTTCACGTCTTCTTCAGATTGCACCGCGCACATATTGCGAGCAGGCATCATTAGGAGGTAGAGTCTAGAGGATAGTGAGACTGATGCTCTTTGGGCTTCGAGTGGTCGTGCACCTTGTAGCGATCGATTGTTGGATGATTCCACTAGGTCCTTCATACAACAGTTTTGGGAGGAGCATTGCAGAGCATCCCCAGTGTTCAAGAAGGCATTGCGGAAGAGGGTGTCACGCGGTGTGTACATTGAGCATGGTGCATGTTTTTTGGAGTGTACCCAGACTGAGTTGTACACTCAGTTTGTAGAGGCGCACCCGGAGTTCAAGATTGGGCAGAGGTCATTTGAGCGACGCAGGCCATGGTTTGTGCGATGCTCTCAGGAGCGTGACACATGCTGTTGTCGCTACCATGTGGATTTTGGATTGATGTATGACGTATTCCATTCCCTTGATGGTCATAGGGGAGTGGTTCCTACTAGCCCTCGCGACTTCATTCATTCCATATTGTGTACACGAGATGGTGATGCTTTATTCCACTCCCTTGATTGTGTGGAAGGCACGTGTACTTTGTGTGGTGACTTTGCCAGAGTGCCACGAGTTGCACTAGATACTTGTGATGTGCAGATGGTTCGTTGGCAGCAGTATGAGTACTGTACCTTGACATTAGATGGTGGTGCACAGTCGAGGAGGTTGCAGCTTGTGGGGAAGGAGACACCACGTGTTGTATTCATTGACTGTTTTCGAGGGAAGCTGTACCACTACATACGCCACTTGCACACTGCGAAATGGGAGGATCGTCAGTTTCGTGCATGTTTGAGGACATTTCCTATAGGGGTGGTTGTCTCAGTGGTAAACTTTGCGGAGAATTACACCTTTGCACCACAGCATGAGATCCAATCGGAGTATTATTTCTCCGAACAGGTGACGTGTGATTGAGTATTGATTTTTTCCCCGCCTCATTATATTGAATTATTTCAATAGTCATATTTTTTTTTCAATGCCATATTGCAGGTTGCTATATTTGTGCACATTAGCTATCGTCATGCACAGGCTCATGTGGATGGCATTGATAGCACCATGGACTCACGCATCATTGTGCGAGAGTATCACTTCTACATTAGTGATGATCTATTGCATGATGCCCATTTTGTGCAGCATTGCTTCACTTTGCATGATAGTTTCTTGAGGGATCATGGTGTCACATGGCAGCGGCGCTGGATCTGGTCAGACGGTTGCGGCGGTCAGTTCAAATCCGCTAGACAGTTTTATTGGTTCTACAGATGGCACCGTGAGACAGGCATTCCGATCACATGGAGCTACTTCGAGACAGGGCACGGTAAGGGAGAGCACGATGGTGTAGGTGCTTGCGTGAAGCGTGCTTTGCGTCGATACCAGTTGCATCACAGTGCCGATCGCTTCAAGGATGCACATGATGTGGTGCGGTGGTGCAGCCACTAGTGCTACGTCCTCGTTTCAGTCGCGTGACGATAGGGTGGTGAGCCGGTATTTTTGGTGCGTGGACATTGGGAGTCTTGATCGGTCGAGGCCTTTTGATTGTCGTTCTGTGCCTGGCACTCTTGATTTCCATTCCATCAGGAGCGTAGGTGAGTCTCACCCCGCGATCTTTTTTCGACGGTTTGCATGTTTTTGCTCTGCATGCATTGATGATGATTGGGGAGGGTGCTCCATGATACCATGGGCCGATCCATGGGTACGGCGAGTGCTTTCTCCCTTCCAGTCTTGGGAGGAGATACATGATGATCAGGATGCGGGATTCAGTTCCTCTAGAGATTATGACCAGCTTACAGATATTTTGCGTATTGGTGATATCTTCGCGGTTATTGCTTCGAAGGGCAATGAGGAGGGTGTGGATTATTACTTGTTGCGATGCTCTATGCTGAAGAGTGTGCTGAATGAGGATACAGTGGATGGGCATGGGATGCACTTCAATGCTCATAGCATGATCGTCGGTGGCCACTATTTTCAGCAGATACAGAGGCGTGGTCGCTATATTGAGTTCCAGGAGTACATGGCGGATCGGGAGGCATACATGTATTCTCATCTTGTTGTTGGGATCAAGATTACTTTGAGTCGTGTTCGCACTCGCAAGGCGACGTCCACTCCACGATGGCGCCTTGCAGTGGCAGATCACGAGAGCATACTTGCAACTATTGGCATGAGAGCTGATCCTGAGGAGTAGCACATTACATATCTTATTTTTTGGGATCATCAGTTGATCAGATTGATTTTTATTGGGTATCACTAGTTGATTACACTTTTTTGTATTCGATATGTATAGGCTCACTGTGTGACCGTACCATTGTAATTTTCATGGACTCATATTTTGTATTTCACTATGATGGCTGTATACACGTTCATACACATCATTGTATTAGATTCTATTTTTAACATGATGTCCGATGTCTTCTCAATGGGATTTGTTGTGTTTGTAATACAAAAAATTGTTTATTAGTAGTAATGTTGTAATTTGTTTTGTGCATTAGGACATTTTAAAAACGTGACTAAGAAAATTCGCGCACGTACTAACGAAATACGCGTGTGGACTTGCTTGTTGGGGATGAAACTTCGCACAACTCTTAGGCCACCCTAGACATACATCCACGCGAGATTTGGTCTGAATTGATTTGGTGTGCACCACGTGGAAGGTACAATGCATACATTTTTACAATCCCTACTAGCACTCGTGACTACGTATGAGCTATGGCGCATGTACTAACGAAATGCACGTGTGGACTTATCTGTTGGGAATGAAACTTCGCACGACTCTTAGGCCACCCTAGACATACATCCACGCAAGATTTGTTCTCCAACTTATTTGGTATGCGCCACGTGGAAGGTATAATGCGTACATTTTTACAATCCCTACTAGCACGACTACGTGTGAGAAATGGCACACGTACTAACCAAATATGCATGTGGACTTATCTGTTGGAGATTAAACTTTGCACGGCTCTTAGGTTACCGTAGACGTACATCCATGCAAGATTTGGTGCCCAACTGATTTGGTATGCGCCACGTGGAAGGTACAATGCGTACATTTTTGCAATCCCTACTAGCACGACTACGTATGAGCTATGGCGCATGTACTAACGAAATACGCATGTGGACTTATCTGTTGGAAATGAAACTTCGCACGACTCTTAGGCTACCGTAGACGTACATCCACGCAAGATTTGGTGCCCAACTGATTTGGTATGCACCACATGGAAGGACAGTTGCGTACATTTTTACAATCCCTACTAGCACTCGTGACTACGTATGAAAAATGGCGCACGTACTAATGAAATACGCACGTGGACTTATCTGTTGGGGACGAAACTTCACACGCCTCTTAAGCTACCCTAGACGTACATCCACGCAAGATTTGGTCTCCAACTGATTTGGTATGCGCCACGTGGAAGGACAAATGCATACATTTTTACAATTTCTACTAGCACGACTAAACCCTAAACCCTAAACCCTGGACCCTAAATCCTAAACCCTGTTGGGCACGAAACTTCACACGCCTCTTAGGCTACCCTAGACGTACATCCATGCAAGATTTGGTCTCCAACTGATTTTGTTTGCGCCATGTAGAAGCAATCCCTACTAGCACGGCTAAACCCTAAACCCTAAACCCTAAACCCTGGACCCTAAATCCTAAACCCTGTTGGGGACGAAACTTCACACACCTCTTAGGCTACCCTAGACGTACATCGACGCAAGATTTGGTCTCCAACTGATTTGGTTTGCGCCACGTAGAAGCAATCCCTACTAGCACGGCTAAACCCTAAAACCTAAACCCTAAACCCTGGACCCTAAATCCTAAACCCTATTGGGGACGAAACTTCACATGCCTCTTAGGCTACCCTAGACGTACATCCACGCAAAATTTGGTCTCCAACTGATTTGGTTTGCGCCACGTAGAAGCAATCCCTACTAGCACGGCTAAACCCTAAACCCTAAACCCTAAACCCTGGACCCTAAATCCTAAACCCTGTTGGGGACGAAACTTCACACGCCTCTTAGGCTACCCTAGACATACATCCACGCAAGATTTGGTCTCCAACTGATTTGGTTTGTGCCACGTAGAAGCAATCCCTATTAGCACGGCTAAACCCTAAACCCTAAACCCTGGACCCTAAATCCTAAACCCTGTTGGGGACGAAACTTCACACGCCTCTTAGGCTACCCTAGACGTACATCCACGCAAGATTTGGTCTCCAACTGATTTGGTTTGCGCCACGTAGAAGCAATCCCTACTAGCACGGCTAAACCCCAAACCCTAAACCCTAAACCCTGGACCCTAAATCCTAAACCCTGTTGGGGACGAAACTTCACACGCCTCTTAGGCTACCCTAGATGTACATCCATGCAAGATTTGGTCTCCAACTGATTTGGTTTGCGTGACGTGGAAGCAATCCCTACTAGCACGACTACACGTTAGCGTACCACCAAAGTCAAAAGAAAATAGTAAAATTAAATTGTGGCCTAACATGTCACACCTTCCTTGTACTCCCATACATGAGTGGAGTTTAAAAGGGAGAAGTGGGATTGTTAATATGTGTATATTTTTTTGGTGCATAGCCTGTGCAACAACCCTTTCTTTTTACATAAACCAAATACCAACACTTTGCCTTATACCAACCGCCAATCCTTTCTCTTGTACATAAACCACTAAATGCAAAAGAAAATAGTGAAATAAAATGGTGGGCTAGCATGCTACACCTTCCTTGTATTCCCGTATACATGCATTAATTGCCAATTGTGTTGATTTCTCTTCTTTATGTTCATTATCTTTTATACATGCATAATAATTAGATTGGTGCATTGGCAAATGTCATATTAAGGAAATTGAAATATTCCTTAGAAACTTGGAAGGCATATGCGATTGTGATTTGGAAGGCACATGTGATTGTGGTTCGAATATGACAAATAATTAGGTCTTGTTTTCTTTGATCACCAATTAGCACAAGTATTGTTAACAATAAGAGACAAATTAAACACTAAGTCATAATAAATAACAGCAAAATCATGCAAAGGACAAGTCTAACTCCATTTTTGAAAAAAATCCCCAAAAAATTTATATTTTTTAAAAATTGTAGGGACAAAATATACGCTTCATGTCAATAATATTAAAAAACTAGAATTGTGAAAAAAGAATGCATAAAATATTACTTATATTTTATTGCAGAACCTAAAAATGTCTAGTATTACCATTTGCAAAAAGTATTCTCTCCTTTAATTTAAAAAACATGACAAATTGCAAAGGAGAAGAAACTGCTTCATTCAACTAAGAGAGTTGCTAGAGCTTTTTCTTTGAAATACCAATCGTTTTCTATGCAAGTGCCCATATCAAATCCATATAAAAGAATTTCTACACCCTACAAACTAAGCATGTCCACACATTGGTGATTTCTAGAATTTTTTCCTTTTGTCATGTTGTTTAAGTATCTCTAGATCACACATTCCCTCAAGTTCATTGGTGTTGAAAGAATTTTTTATCAATTGATTTACACATAGGTAACAACATTGCCCTCAGAGTCATGGATAAGTTTTGTACCAATATACATTTCTAGAATACTTTTTGTAAATAGCATAAATTGAAAGTTGGTAAAATTGATGTTACTTTAATATCTAATTTCATTTGATGAAACAATTTTACATTGGGCTATGGCATTGTCTAAAAAAAGTAATTTTCTTTTTATACAAATTAGTTTATCAAATGGTTGAATTTCAACATATTTTGATATTAAGATCGGAAGGCTAGATTTGGAAGCATGAATATGACAATAGTTGTCTTTTTGAAAAATTGATGAAAATTTGGATTTTGAAACACACTTTATTGACAAACATGAATAGAATAAAATTTTTGTTCAAAAAATGAAAAACTTTTATCAGCAAAATAAAATTTTCATCCAAAATAAGATGAATTTTGATATGTTTAATGTTTAATGTTTGCAATTAATGTTTAATGTTTACAATTACTTCACATGGCATTCTTTTTTAAATACCTTATGTATTAAACAAACTATAAACTGAGATAAACTGAGATAAACAAAGTGTGAAGAACATCATGAAAGTACGAAAATGCTCATACATCATAAAAGTGGGAACAATATCATGAAAGTACCAAAATGAATCTATACATCATCATCATCATGCTGCAAAAGTGCATCCCTATACAAGAAACGTGTGAAGCCTAAACAATCAATCTGAATCTGAATCTGATAACTCTACATATGATCCTCTAGTGGAACGCTGACATGGCTCCTGTATGACTCGCTGCCCAACCGTCCGCTGTGTGCCCTCAGGCAATGCGGGCTCAGATGGGCCAGCCTCATCACCTGCATGAGATGGGCCAGCCTCATCCTGATGAAGAGGAGGGCATGCTGCACGCGCCACTGCTGCCATCTCTGCATCCCTCGCCTCCTCTATGTATGCGCGTCTCAGCTCCCATAGCCGTGCATCTGGGAATACTCGTGCCTCAAATCCAGCGCGAGTAATCATCTCTACATGTGAAATACGCTGGTCTCGGCCCCGCCCTAGCTACTGCTCCACCCACTGCTACAATGATGTCTGTAGCTCTGCCTCTCGCTCAATCCAGCGTGCCTCCTCCACTCGTGCCTCGTCACCTGGCATGAAGTCACCGTACGAAAAGCGTCGTGGAACGCATGATGCAACCACCGATGTATCTGCACCCTCTTGCATCAGCAATGTCTCTGTGCCTCCTCCATGTAGTGCTCTGTCAGGACTACACGGGCGAATGGATCAACAGCCTGACGATGACCAGGATATAGATCATCCATGCCCAGTCCTCTGTATGTCGCCACATCAATGTCGGCAAAGCATACAGGGCACACTGAACATGCCACCATGTGGCGGGTCATGCAGTGGAGATGTGCGATGTGGCCGCACCCTAGTCCAAACCACCCTACGGTGTCAAAGTCCTCGTGGCAGAGGACACAAGTGGCAGTAGGAAGCCTCGCTACGACTGCTGCGTCTATCGGTGTCCTAGTCGGCACATCTACAGGAGGAGCAGGGTATAGGGCCACACTGGGGTCGATCCTATGGCGCGACGGATCACGACTAATATGCCTCAACTGCAAGATATAGTGCTCTGCACGATGGTATGCTATGCGTGTCCGAATCCTCTGCTCCTCCAAATCTGTCTGCAAGAGTCGTAGCAAGAGTCGTACGCAAGACTCCATCTCCTGACGCAATAGATGTGCCTGCAATGCAAACATGTCGCGTACATGGTGAGAATTAACCAAAAAACTTCAGTTCAAAACACGCTACAAAAAAATAAACTAACATAATCAAAATAACTAACCTCGTCCCTAGACTCGGCCAACACAGCCTCCAACTCTGCAATCCGTCTGTCTCGAGCCTCCAACTCGTGCTGAGGCGCCGTAGATGTGGGAGGTGGTGTAGATGTGGGACGCTCCATCGATGATCGAGGTGGGGGAGGTGGAATCGCAATAGATCTCGATAGGGCCGAGACCATGTGCTGCAAGGATGATGCCACTGAATGAACATCCCCCCTAATCTGTCCTCCCATCGCTCGCAATGCCAGTGCAGGGATGGTGTGCAACTTTGGTCCCTCGCGTCGACGCCGACGAACACCTACAATCTGACGCTCCTGGCGCCCCATCCTACCACGTCCCGCTCCTGATCCTGGACGGGTACTGAGGTAGTCCACCCGATGACCAAGGACAAACTCAGCATAAAGCTGCATGGCAAACGACCTCGCTATCTGGCGGTTGTGAGGCAACCGACCACCATTCACAGCAAGATATCTCGGATAAATGTGTGCTGCTATGATGGGGTGCCTACACCGTAAAATATGCAACGGGAGCCCTGATCGTGGTCGCTGGCCCTCGGTGTGACCATCCCAAAACATGTCGTCCAAGGCCTCCCTGTGATGTGACTCCCGCTCAAACAACTGTCGAATCGCTCTCCAATCCAAGCCACCACCAGTGATCTCCGCCTCGGCCTATGCCTGAAAGCTATCCACAACATCCTCAACTGTCTCCAATCGACTCAGAGCCTCAATAACTGAATCCAGGCTCGCAACCAAGTGAGGGGGTGCCCTAGCATCCTGCAGTGCCCTCATCTCAGCTCTCAGCATCTCTATCTGCATACGAATAGTGGTGCTAGAACCTGTGCGCTGGCTGGCGCATGCACAAAAAAAACACATGGAAATTAATATTCTATTTGGGTAATGAAAATAATATTCTATTCAATATGACTTATAATCTATTTACGTAATGAAAACTATTTGTACGTACTCCTTGATGAGGTAGATCCTATGCACCTACCGACCGGTAGATGGGCCAAATGTGTGGCTCAATATTAATCAATATTATTAATAATTCTTAATTTTGATTAGAATTTTTTCACTCTAGTCGTTGCATTTTAAAACTTAGATGTCTCAAATATTTTCTCCTTATATGTTTCCCTTTTTTCACTTTTTATCCAATATGAAACTTTTCCACATGTGGTGTAAGGACCACATTGTCCACTAATGGCCCCTATACTAAGGACAGATAGTGGAGAGGTTTGGTTAATAAGACCTTCTTTGAATGCTTTACTGCCTTGGGTTTGCAATAGATATGGAGGAGATAGAAGGATACCTAATACATTACTTTGAACGATACACAAGCAAGGCGCATCTAGTATTTCTCGGACTACACATTAAAAATGAGAGCGGGTTCACACTACAGACCTTTTAAAGCGAGAACTTTGAGAAAATAATTAAGCCTTTTCAATATTATCTATTTTGGTTGGGCAATCCACCTCAACTACTGGCCATTCCTATAGATCATCACTTGGTTCAAGACATTTTGTATAAGACTCACTCGACTTCTAGTTGTAAAAATAGTTTTGGAATGAGATCATCCACATACGTAGCAACAACAAAGGGCACAAGATCCCTAGAAGAGGATTCAAAAACTTTGAAAATTAAATCCTTGGATGTCCCTATGCAATGGGAAGGGTTGCATACGATAACTAAGTTAATTTTGGTTGAGCTCAAGTAATAAGCGTCACCGTTGCCTATGGTTGGACTAGCAAGAAAGAGACCACCCTTGCTTACAATGAAACTAGCATATAATTCCTTGAGCATGTGGTTGACATTCCATGTGTGACATAGTTTCAACGAGGGAAAGGAGATATGTAGCATCCACACTATTTTGGTTATGAGGTGGTTCACGTGATTATTGATACAAAGTCTTTTTGGGAAAACATCTTAGTCGTTTGTAAAAGACAAGATAAATGTTGTTAACATTAGTCATAGGTTTCCCTACGGTGCAAAAAGGGATGTATGTGTGCCACATGGCGAGCTGCCATGTAGCAAACAACATGGAATGGGATGCTTCAAATGTCGACTCTTGAAGGTTATGGAGTTCTCTCTCTCTTAAGTCTCTTATCTATGATCATTAAGGGATGATTAGGAGAGATTCAGTCATTAACAGGCTCTATTTGAACTTAGGTCTATAGTTGATCAAAACACTTGCATATATTAGCATGAATGTGGAATGAATATAGATCCACTAGAGTCCCATGTGCAATGAATGTTAGGTATTCTAGTTAAACTTTCAGTTTCTCTATGGCGTATTTCTTTCTTCTTATACATATAAGAGAAGTAGATGAATTATGGAACTAGACAACAAACATGATCAAAGTGCTAGATCTAAAGCATGCCATAGTGATAGCATAAGAATCTCAAACAATTTATAGGCACAGACCGTAATATTCGAGTTCTTGAAGACCCATCCAAATATTCTCAATCTTGTAATATTCTTTTTTCAGTTATGCTAGAGTCTATGCATAACTTAGAAGAATTAGACATTTGCAACTCCATGTCTTCTTAAGGTCTAAGCCACTATTTCATGTCTTCTTAAAGGATATTGAAGATTTGGACTAAGCCACTATCTAGGCATTTCCAAGCTATAGCCTTATCATGCATGCTTAGTCTAATCAATCTATTGACTAATAGGGGACATATGCCTTCAACATATTTCCTAGTAGAATCGATCCTTACTAATTGCCAAATAGTTAAAGGATGATTTATCATTAGTAATTTCCCAATATATTAGGGATGATTACCCAAGCTTAAACCTAGTTTCCTTCTAAAGAACTTGCTTGTCCCAAAGTGTCTAGTCAACTTCAAGCTTTGGTCACCAACCATGTCACTAGTCAATCTTTAATGTCCAACTCCAATAGTTGACTAGTAGGTTTATGTTTGTGTATTAATTCGATAAGTCGAGCGAGTCTTATACAAAATGTCTTATTAATTTGATAAGTCGAGCGAGTCTTGTGCCTCATTAAACGTTTTTTAAATTTAAAATTTTCACATTTTAAATTTTAAATGTCGTAATTCAAAAATAATCAAAAATAAAAAAAAATTTACAAATGCATTTCAAATTTATAAATACTTAAAAATTATTCCTATGAACGTTTTTTAATTTAATAAAAATAGCTCTATTTAACAAAAAAAAATCTCATTTTCACATTTTAAATAAAAAATGTCGTAATTTACAAATTTCAAAAAAACATTAAAATGCATTATAAATTTTGAAATTTTTTATAATTTTCCTTATAAACTAAAATTTAATTAAATTCTACCAAAAAGAAAATGCTACATTAAAAAAACAGAAATATAGAACTCCTAATTCAAAAATTTAAAAAAAATTTACAAATGCATTTCAAATTTATAAATATTTTATAATTATTAATATGAACGTTTTTTTATTTACTAAAAAAGCTCTATTTTGAAAATACAATTTCATTTTCACATTTTAAATAAAAAATGTCGTAATTCATAAATTTCAAAAAAACATTATATTGCATTTCAAATTTAGAAAATTTTTATTATTTCTCTTTTAACCTAAAATTTTTTATTATTTCTCTTTTAAATTCTACCAAAAAGAAAATGCTACATCAAAAAACAGAAATATTTAACATTTTCACATTTTTAATAAAAAATGCCTCATTAAACGTTTTTTAAATGTAAAAATTTCACATTTTAAATTATAAATGTCGTAATTTAAAAATTAAAAGATAAAATTTACAAATGCATTTCAAATTTATAAATATTTTATAATTATTAATATGAACTTTTTTTATTTACTAAAAAAAGCTCTATTTTAAAAAAAAATTAATTTTCACATTTTAAATAAAAAATCTCGTAATTCATAAATTTAAGAAAAACATTAAAATGCATTTTATAATTGTTCTTATAAACTAAAATTTTAAATTACGTTTTTTAAAATTAAAATTTTCACATTTTAAATTATAAATGTCGTAATTTAAAAATTAAAAAAAAAATTTACAAATACATTTCAAATTTATAAATATTTTATAATTAATAATATCAACGTTTTTTTATTTACTAAAAAAAGCTCTATTAAAAAAAAAAAATTCACATTTTAAATAAAAAATCCCGTAATTCATAAATTTCAGAAAAACATTAAAATGCATTTTATAATTTTTCTTTTAAACTAAAATTAAATCAAATTCTACATAAAAGAAAATGCTACATAAAAGAAAATGCCAACCTGGACTCTCCCGCTCCTGCTCCGTCCATCTCCGTCGATGTCCGTTCGTCGCTCTCCGTCGCTCGCGCTTTTCCGTCGAAGTCCGGCAAATCCGAAATCGGTGAATGAGATAGAGCTCGATCGAGGTATGCGGAATGAGGGGGGTCGCTCTCCTTTTATAATAAAAAGTAGGGTTTACCTACCTCGATCGAGGTATTCTTTCCATGCGCATACATCCCGGCACATATACCTCGATCGAGGTATTGGCATGCCACGATACCTCGATCGAGGTATTTTTGACATAACCATACATCTCGTTGGCATGCCACAATCCCTCGATCGAGGTATTCTTGACATGCCCATACATCTCTTTACATCTACCTCGATCGAGGTATTGCCATGCCACGATACCTCGATCGAGGTATTGTGACATGCCACGATATCTCGATCGAGGTATTGTGACATGCCCATACATCTCGGTACATCCACGTTGATGGAGGTTTTGACATGCCACGATACCTCGATCGTGGTGTGTTGGCAGAAGCGGGATGCCAAGTCATGTGTCCAGCATACCTCGATCGAGGTATGTCATCCGCCCTGTTGGCTGCCCTGTCGGATGGCACGTACCTCGATCGAGGTATGCTGGACATGCCACCTGACCTCGAGGTTGAGCTGGATTGCCACAATACCTCGAACGAGGTAGATGTGGCATGTATAGCTGGCTTGCCAGCAAGCCTCGATCGAGGTACAGGCTCGGTCCGGTGAAAAAGCTACGTACCTCGATTGAGGTATTCGCTAGGCTCGGTTGTGCTCGTGTGTGATTTTCATTGGAGCTTATACCTCGATCGAGGTATAGGAGACCGAAGCAAAACCTTTGTATTTTCACTTGAGCGGGGTGTCACACTCACCCGAAAGTGGTCCGGAAGTGGACACCCTTAGCTTGCTACCACCCAACTACTATACAATGTATTGTTATCTTGGTTCTCCTCCCTTCCCCTTGGCTCATACCATACCGCTGTAAATGTTGTAGCTCTCCCCCAGTCATCCATGCTCACATCAACTACTTTTGCAATCCAAAACTTCACATTTTCATGTTCATCATCCGATGGTCGAACTGCAACAAAACAATGGACGTCTATGTCTATTTGTGGCATAAACTCTCTCTTCTTGGGTCCATAATATGGACGTGGGAGCAGCGATTCAAACACATTTTCAAAGAGAACACATGCTAGATGCAAGTCATTACCAACATTTGGCCAAAATAAAGGCTATTCTGCCTTAATATCATCTTCTCGCATTTTTGCAAGGTCCTTTATCAATTGGTGGATCTTGCTAATTAGAATAGTAGTGTGTTCCTTCCAAGAGGGCTTCCAATCAAAAAATCTCTATAGCATTTCCTCTTTGTATGTAATAAAAGCTTTTAAGCCTTCTATTTCACCTTTGGATTTCTCGCTGAATTCTTTTGTAGGAGCCCATGTTGGATGCATTTCTTTGCTCGAGATTGAAGTTAAGAGAGTGTAAGGTTCTTCAAGCTCCCATTTTGTATCAAGAGAATAGTGTTGCCATTGCATCACTGGTTTTTCATCCTTTAAGAAAAAGCGAAAATAGTGTGGAGCGCTATGACCTATCAAGGCATCACCACCTTTTTGTATGAAAGGTAGAATAAAGCTCTTCCAATCATACATCCTCTCAACCATTGAGCATATTGTTCCTTCCTTATGGCCACCAACTTGCCTCCCACATTTTCTTATCAAGTCATCCATCGTCTCCATGTCCTTGTGTTTTAGTTCTCTTGAAACCGTGCTAAATACCTGATCGATATCCTCATGTGTGTGCCCAACCACAAAAACCCAACTTCAATCTCATTGAAGATTCTATGAGCGATTAGCATTGAGTAGAATGCAAAGAAGAGTACATTCTTATTCTCTCTATCCGCAATTGTCTGCTTGTACTCTCAAAGTTGCTGGTAGGCGACCTTTTTCTGCATGTACATTGTGAATTGCCTTCATAACGGATGTTACAACTTGATTGCTATCATGTAGATGCAAGGAATCAATCCATATATCTGCAAAAAATATAAATCCGTGCATAACACTCCACATAGATGTGTCTTTAAAAAGTATTTTCCTTGTAGCTTAGGCAGAGTGTTAACGAACCGAGGTAATGTTGTTGTATTTTGATCCATACCATCTACAATAATGCACATGTACTCATTTGGGTGAGAAATAGCTTGGTCCTTCCAAAATGCATATTTTATTCTAGAATGTCGAACAAGTCCATGATGAAATTCTCTCTTTTTTTTGTAAGCTTCTTTTTGTTCTAGAGATGTTGCACTCTCAAGTGCTCGCTTTAGATCATCACAGTCGTTGCACTTTGACATTTTTTGCCTCTTTGGGATTTTAACATGTCCAAATCTTTTTTTCCAAAGAGTATACAAAGTATGAAAAGATGCCGGTGCATGCCCTCTTTGCCTCTGTGTTTCTTCAATACAATTAAGTCCTCAAACCTATCGGAAGATGCATTTCTGATAGATGGGGTAGCGGTAAAGCATTTTCATAAATGTAATCCTTCAAAATTGATGTAGCCGCAGCCATTGAGGCTCTTGTTTTGGGCATTCCTATGTTTCCATGAATGTTGAATTTAACTCCATACTTTGCTTTATTAGCCAAATTCCAATATGTGCCATGTGATAATCCTATAATAATGCAATATGCATTATTGCAAACACTTTTTCCATTTATAAGAGGCCTTATCTATTGTCTTGAACTTCGCCTTCTCTTATCATTTACAAGAAAGCAAGACAGTCTCGTGAGTAGGTATTCATTTCTTCTGCTCCCTTTCCTCTACCAGACATGTTCTCTATAGCCCTTGATGTCATGTAAGTTAATGGATCGCATACATCTATGCTTACAGCATGTAGATCACATTGCTTCTAGCATAACATCTTCATTCATTACTCTTATTCTCTTTGGTTACTTTTTTGGATCTGCCTGGACTCTTGTCGTCTCATGCATCTGTATGTCTGTTTTGGGACCTTCTGTACATTCTTATTTGGATTTTTGTAGTTCTCCTTGTAAGATTTATTTGTCACGTTGTTTTCATGAGGTGTTGCATCCTTGATCTTATCACTCTGATAGTCAAATACTGGATAGTCCTTTGTTGATGTCATCCTTGCTTTTGATACATTCATCAAACCATTTGTAACATTAACTGTTTCACAATCAAAGTCAAATACCAAATAGTCCTTTATTGATCTCATCCCTACTTTTGATACAATCGTAGAACCACTTGTTACAATGGCATTAGAGTGTCCAGAATGATCTTCAAACTCATCTATTCCTAAGAGAACATCACTCATTGATGCACTTTTTATGGATTTCATAACTCCATAGTCAGTGGTGATAGAGTGTCTAGAATGGTCTTCAAACTCATCTATTCCTGAGAGAACATCACTCATTAATGCACTTTCTATGGATTTCATAACTCCATAGTGTTGAAGCTCCTCTACTCTAGAGAGAACATCACTCATTATACTATCGTGCATGATTTCCATTATTCCATAGTTACTTGGTTTGACTCCAAGAACTTTATCAATATCTATGAAGCCATCCATGCTTGAAAAGATATCACTTTTGACATCTTTGCCCAAGTTCTCACTGTGCATGAACTCATCCACCTCGGATAAGGCATCACTTGTGAAATCTTTTACTTTCTCGATACCAATGAACTCATCGACTTCTGATAAGACATTAGTGCTATAGTTGAGTGCATTGGAATCATCCATCTCTGAAGGAATAGAGCTAGGTACATTGGCATATTCTTACTACAACATTTTGATGTTGTAGTATACATTATGTTTATCATTAAAAACCACATGCCGAGTCTTTCCAATCTTTAAAAATTGCATGCTCCATCTCAAATCCTTACCTACCTCATAGTAGGGACCATCCAATGAGATTGAGTTATCATCCATACCATCATCAGTAACTTTTTAAATTCTCATCTACGCAAATGTCTAGTGTTCCATTTGTTCAAATCCCAAGACTTGACCTTCTGCTACGTTCTTATTTGCAAATGATAACATTTGTAAAATATCTCCCACTCTAAAATCCAAAGATATGCACTTTGTATTCCCGATGACATGTGTTGGATAAGTCTCATCTCTGTCCTATGCAATGAATGCTTTGTTGGAAGTATTATAGGGCATAACATCTCCAAGGATTTCCATATCCCCACACTTATGCTTTAGCTCAACATGTGCACTAAGAATCCTTGATACGATAACTGCCACCTTATCTTCGCCAAGTCTTCTAAAGTGACAAATAGAATTTGGATCAGTTTCATGCATTGTAGCAAATGCAACCACTACTCTTTTGCAACATAGAATCACCTCCATCCCCGGAATAAATTTTGTAGCCATCTCCTTTGTGAGTTTTCTTTGCAAACAAGCTATAACAACCATTATAAAGAACATTAGTCTCTTCTCAATAATCTACTTTATTAATTATTTAAAAATCTAGATCTTCTTTAAAAAATTAATCAAACCCTAAATCCAAAACCCTAAGTCCTAACCCCCAATCCCTAAACCCTAAACCCTAATTCAGACCCTTGAAACCATAAACCCTAAACCCTAAATCTTAAACCCTAACCCCTAATTTCTAAACCCTAAATTCTATACCCTAATCCCTAATTCCTAAACCCTAACCCTTAAAACCTAAGCCCTAAATCCTAACCCTAATCCCTAAACCTAAATCCTAATCCGTAAACCCTAACCCCTAATCTCTAATCCCAAAACCCTAATCCTAAAACCCTAATTTCTAAACCCTAACCCTTAAACCCTAATACCTAAACCTAAATCCTAAATCCCTAAATCGTAATCCGTAAACCCTAACCCCTAATCCCTAATCTCAAAACCCTAAACCTAAACCCTAACCCCTAATTCCTAAACCCAATCCTAATCCTAGACCTCTAACCCCTAAATCCTAAACCCTAAATCTTAAATCCTAAACCCTAAACCCTAACCTCAAAACCCTAAACCTAAACCCTAACACCTAATTCCTAATCCTAGACCTCTAACCCCTAAACTTTAAACCCTAAACCCTAAATCCTACACCGTAAACCCTAACCTATAAACCCTAATTTTTGAACCCTCACCCATAAATCCTAATCCCTAATCCCTGATCCCTAAACCCTAACCCCTAACCCCTAAGTAGTAAATGTTAATCTTGACTCTCTAAACCCTCAACCTTAACAAATAAAAACTAATCCCTAATCTCTAAACCCTAAACCCTAACTCCCAAACCCTAGACCCTAAACCCTAACACCCCAACCCTAATCCCCAAACCCTGAACCCTAACCCTAAACCCTAACCCCCAAACCCTAAATCCTAAACCCTAACCCCCATACCCTAAATCCTAAACCCTACTCCCCAAACCCTAAACCCAAACCACCAAACCCTAAACCCTAACCCCCAAACCTTGAACCCTAAACCCTAATCCCCAAACCCTAAACCCTAAACCCTACTCCCCAAACCCTAAATCCAAACCACCAAACCCTAAAGCCCTAACTCATAAACCCTAAACCCTAACCCCCAAACCACCAAACCCTAACCCTTAAATCGTATGAGTGTTTTCAATAATATCATTTAGTTAAGTAATAGTTTTAGTTAAGATTCATAAGTAGGAGTGGAATTGATAGTAGGAATATGGGAATGGGAGTGGGAGTTGGGAGGGTGGTAGTGGGAGAAAGGGAGAGTGGGAGTGTGGAAGTGGGAGTGGGAGTAGGAGAGGGGAGGTGGGCGTGGGAGCTGGAGAGGGAGTGGGATTGTGGGAGGTGGGGATGGGGGTGGGGGTGGGAGGATGGGAGTGGGAGTGGTAGAGGGAGTGGGAATGGGGGAGGTGGGGGTGGGGGTGAGAGAATGGGAGTGGGAGTGGGACAGGGAGTGGGAATGGGGGAGGTAGGGGTGGGGTGAGGGTGGGAGGATGGGAGTGGGAGTGGGAGGGGTGGGGTGGGAGGATGGGAGTGGGAGAGGGAGTGCGAATGGGGGAGGTAGGGGTGGGAGAATGGGTGTGGGAGTGGGAGAGGGAGTGGGAATGGGGGAGGTGGGGTGGGGGTGGGAGGATGGGAGTGGGAGGGGTGGGGTGGGGGGTTGGGGGTGGAGTGGGAGTGGGAGTGGGAATGGGGGAGGTGGGGGTGGGAGAATGGGAGTGGGAGTGGGAGTGGGAAAGGGAGTGGGAATGGGGGGGGAGGGGTGGGGGTGGGAGGATGGGAGTGGGAGTGGGAGGATGGGAGTGGGAGTGAGAGGTGGAGGTGGGACGATGGGAGTGGGTGGGAGAGGGAGAGAAGATAATGTGATGGAGAGGCCAATGGGAGAGGAGATAATGATATAGAAGGACCAATGAGAGAGAAGCACTTAAAACCCTAGTTTTTCTTATATATAATCTCCTCCTCTCATTATTTCTCTCATTTCAACAAGGAAGAGCAAGAGGAGAAGCAAAAAGAGGAGTAAGAGCAAAAGCAAGCACAAGCATAGATCTCAACCTTCTTTTAGGTACTTTTTTTTTTATTTGTATTCCTTGAAATTTTATTATAGAGAGAGAAAAAAGTGAAGGAGAGACTTTTAGAAAGAGAGTCTTGCTGCCTCGGCAGCAAAAGAGACAGAGAGGGAGAAAGAAAGAGGGAGAGAGAGGAGAGACTTTTAGAGAGAGAGAGAAAGAGAGAGGAGAGACGTTTAGAGAGAGAGAGAGGGTGAGAGGTAAAAGAGAGAGAGAGAGAGTGAGAGAGAGAGAGAGAGGAGGGCCGCGCGAGAGGAGATAGAGAGAGAGGGGGGCAGCGATAGAGGAGAGAGAGAGAGAGGGAGGGAGGGAGAGAGCCGCAAGAGAGAGAGACGAGAGGGAGAGAGAGAGAGAGAAAAAGGACTACGCGAGAGGAGAGAGAGGTGAGAGAGAGATAGAGGGAGAGAGAGAGGGGGAGAGGGTTGCAGGAGAGGCAAGAGATGAGAGGGAGAGAGAGGCGAGAGAGAGAAAGGGAGAGAGGGAAAGGAGAGAGAGAGCGAGAGGGGAAAAGGGAGATGAGAGAGAGAAAGGCGAGACGAGAGGGAGAGAGAGAGAGTGCGAGAGAGGGAGGGGGAGAGAGAGAGAGAGGGGGGGAGGCACAGCGTCGAGAGAGAGAGAGAGAGAGAGAGAGAGAGAGAAAAGAGAGAGAGAGGAGAGAAAGAGGCACACTGCCAGAGAGGCGAGAGAGAGAGAGAGTGTGTGTGTGTGTGGGAGAAGCGCTATGGCAGCCCGAGACAGAGAGAGAGAGAGAGGAGAGAGTGGGGGGAGAGAGAGAGCAAAGAGAGGAGAGAAAGAGAGGGGCACGAGAGAGGGAGAGAGAGAGAGAGTGAGTGAGTGAGAGAGAGGAAAGACTAGGAGAGAGAGAGAGAGAGAGAAGAGAAAGAGAGGCAAGAGAGAGAGAG
>NC_141602.1:56903257-56923257 GCF_047967505.1 Dipteris shenzhenensis | reverse complement strand
GCGTACTAGCATGAGATAGAGAGAGAGAGAGAAGAAGAGGAAGAGAGGAGATGAGAGAGATTGACGAGAGATGAAAAGAGAGAGAAGCGTACTAGCGTGAGAGAGAGAGAGAGAAGAAGAGGAAGAGAGGAGATGAGAGAGATTGACGAGAGATGAAAATTTAGAGAGGGAGGGAGCAAGAGAAAGTACGAGAGAGAGGGATAAAGAGAGTAAGAATGAAAGACTATGACTCTCAGAGATAGAAAATCTTACCAATGAGGAGGAGAAATGAGTGGGCGACGATCAAGGAGGGATAAAAGAGAGATGTTTTGATGGAAGAGTTTGGGAGCTATGATTAATGAGGGATATTAGAGGAGAGATAGTGAAGGAGAATGTAAACATGTGGAAACTTGCAAACAAATCTATCTACCTTGGTGTGTGATTTAGTCGAAACTTAAACAAACAAAACTATAAACCTTGGTGTTTGAAAAGAGAAACGTGTGGAAACTTGAATTTCAAATTTCTCGCCTTTTTTTAAACTATGAATCATTGTGTTTGAAAAGACAAACGTGTGGAAACTTGAAAATTGTATGAAAAGACAACCTTGTGTTTGAAAAGACAAACGTGTGGAAACTTGAAAAGTGTGAAAAGACAAACATGTGCAAAAAGAAAAACTTGTGGAAACTTGAAATTTTTCTTTTTTTTTAAATTTAAAATGAGTTTCACTTTCATTTTCAATTTACTAGTTTAATTTCTCAATTAAGATTTTTAAAATATAGTAGAAAAAAATGCATTTTGTCTTGGAATATAGAAAGTATAATTTTAATTTTATCACATCAATGAAAATTTTAAAAGTAGTTTTACATTCGTATATTCGTTTAATTTATTTCTTTTTAGGGAGAATTAATATATTCTTCTAGGTAAATATTAATTTTTTAATTTAAAGTCTTATTTTCTTGATTTTATGTTTGAATTTTTATATTTTTTTATAAACTTTAAGTTAAATTAAATTTATTTATATTTCAAATTTTGTGATTTCAAACTAATAAGAATTTACTTTGTTAAAATTTAAACTTCTTATGATTGTGAATTTTAAATTCTTATTAGTTTTAAGTTAAATTAATTTGAGTTAAAAAAGAGTTTGGGGGTTTGGGTTTAAGGTTTGGGGACTGGGGGTTTAGGGTTTGGGAGTTAGGGCTTAGGGTTTGAGGTTAAGGGTTTACGGTTTAGGGTTTGGGCTTAGGGTTAGTGTTTAGGGCGTTAGTAAATGGGAGTTAGGGTTTAGGGTTTAGGTTTTGGGGTTCAGGGTTTAGGGATTAGGGTTTAGGGTTTGGGGGTTAGGATTTAGGGTTTATGGGTTAGGGTTTAGGGTTTGGGAGTTTGGGTTTAGGATTTAGGATTTGGGGGTTTGGGTTTAGGGTTTAGGGTTTTGAGGTTTGGGTTTAGGATTTAGAATTTAGGGTTTAGGGTTTTGAGGGGGTTTAGGGTTTAGGGTTTGTGGGTTAGGTTTTAGGGTTTTAGGGTTTGGGGGTTAGGGTTTAGGGTTTGGGAGTTTAGGGTTTAGGGTTTAGGGATTTGGGTTTAGGGTTTAGGGTTTGGGGGTTTGGGTTTAGGGTTCAGGGTTTGGGGTTTGGGTTTAGGGTTCAGGGTTTCGGGTTAGGTTTTAAGATTTGAGGGTTTGGGTTTAGGGTTTGGAGTCGATTTAAATTTGTAGCTTTTATTATTTAAATTTAAATTTATTAAGATTTTAACTTCTTATTAATGTGAATGTTAAATTCTTATGAGTTGTAAGTAAATTAGTAACTCGCAACCTAAGCATTTAAAAAGAATAATGGAAAATAAATTATTTCTTGCTTTTCTTTGCTTCGATGGTTGGTGTAGTCTAGATTAGCATAGATTAGTTTGTCCTTAGAGGAGAGAACTCCAAAAAAACCAATCAAAGCCATGCTCAAAATTTCCCGACTAGTTCCTAATCGGAGTTAATCCATTTGTTCACATTCAGTTTCACACTCACAACAACCCTACCATTTAAGCAACAATCAATGTTTTAAAACTTTCAAGATGATTGGAAGTTGTATCAGTGGACAAGACAGATTACAGTTGAATCAGTTAAGGGATTGGACAGAGTAGATTATATTTATACCAGTTGTGGGAGTTGACAGAGCATTTTGCACTTATATCTGACAGACTTTAAATTTGTATTCGATTGTACTTTATTTCATTTTACACTATCCACGAGTTCATTGTAAATCCTTATTTTTTTTCATGTTTATGCATGTATCTAAGCCTTGTAAAGCCTTTTAGGCTATTCCCAAAGCATGAAATTGACACTTATATGATTGGGAAGAATGAAAACTTGATGTGTATCAATGGGACTCATTGTACTTTTGATTTATCAAAGTGATTGTAGTTTGTCAAAGTACCTAAAATTTTTGTTGTGCTTTAATATAGGATGGATCTTAAGGCTACAGCATTTGTCAATGGTAGGACACTGAAATACAATGGAGAATTTATGCCCCAAAGGACTTAACAAACTGGACCATTGTTGACACAACAAAGAATGCATGGTTCTTGGTATTGAGTAAAGGAAATTCTATTCTAGTGATGACAAAGAGAGAGTTGGAGAAAGATGAGTGGCCATCAGATGTATCTTTCTTAAAGAGCAATTTGATTCAAGGGGGCACCTTACTAGGAATAAAAATTGAAAAAGATCCTAGTACAATGATGAATTACACAAAGTCAAGAATGAGCAACAGATTGTTTCTTCTTTCAAAGAAAGATGCAATGCACTTTGTGATGCCACCGCCAAAAGCACCTAGATTTCCTGAATTGATTCCTGCATTGGAGATCCTCCAACATGTGTGGGAGGAATTTCCCATTGAGGAAGCAAGAAAAATGAAGTCAAAGATTATCCTTGAATACTTTTAGGGTGTCATTGAACAAGGTTCAACTTGTGCTCAATCTCATAAATGAAACTGGCATCTAATAATTATTCCATCTCTTCATAGACATGGGTGCCATATTTTGGATTTGTCCTATAGGGTCCACATGCTTTAGGCTTTAATCCTTCTCTAATTGGTTTGGTGTATAGTGCAACTTCAGGGGAGATCCCTTTCATGTCCTTATATGACCAGGCCATGCAATCCATGTATTCCATTAGCAGTGCTTTTAGTTTTGTTTCTTCCTCTTTAGTTAGTTTCTCACCGATGTACAGAGGTTTTTCCTCTTCTCCTTCTAAGGCAAGATCCATTTTTTGGTCTTGGCTGGTCCCTCATAAACTAGGGTTTCCCCTAGTTTCTTTGTTTCCTTGATCTTTGATTCCCTGATTGGTCTAGGCATGGCTATTGTTGCATTTCCCTTTGTATAATTTTTGAAATAGTCAGGTACTTCCCTAAGCTATTTCATAGTATTGTGAGATGCTTGATTGACTATTCGTGCTATTGATTGCTATGGAGGAGCCTTGATTTATTGAATTGATGCCCACTTAGTTTTCTTTTTTGTGCATAGTATCTAGATTAGGATTCATCCACACATCGAGGTTGAACTTGTAGAACTTCTTCCTTTGGGAGACTGGCACTAGATTCTTAATGGGCTTTTTTTTTTCAAAGAGTGGTTCCTCTACCATGCATACACTCTCAAGGCCCTTTGTGTCCCATTGTAATTTTGGTGGTTCCTTTACTTGAGTGGGCCTGATTAAGTATAGTTCCACCACTCTGGCTTGCATCATTTCAAAACTCATCAAAGCGCTCCACCTTAGCCTTTGAGCATTGTACATCCTCTTTCTTCTTCCTTGACCATCTATTGTTTGTTTCTACTAGAGGATTTAACTTGGGATACTCTACCGCCATCGATGAATGAAGTATAGCCAAGTCATTATCAAAGATTTGAACTTTTAACGTGACATTCTCTGATTTGGTTTCTAGATCCCTATCACAATCTTCACCATATCCTTGAATGATGGCCTCAGTCAAGATTGCTATCCCATTCTATGATTGCCATGAAGATAGGTACATCCACTGTCTCTAATTCTTCATCCCCAGATTGGTGATTCTAGCTATATCCCTGCTATATCATTTGTGTGTCCACAACTCTATTCTTTTGCAGTTGTTGATTGTGGCCAATGCTTGTATCCAATTAATGATGCCACTTTGGCTGTTTCCTTATGTGGGTTTGAGTTCAAGTGATGTGTGACTAGTGTCTATGGTGGAAGAAGTGTCATGAATGCTAGGCATAGTGGGCTTAATTTCCCCAGTTTCTAGATTGATTTGCATAGTAGTACCCCGATTTTGGATTGTGAAGCTATCTATACACCAATCATGGAGTACCAATGCTCCATGGTCTTCCCAATCTCATCTAGTATCTGCTTGATCCTTGGGGAAGATCTAGTATGGTGAATTATATGGTGAACTTGACTTCCACAATTTTTGTTGGCTTCATTTTGGTGTGGTCATCAAGGTGTATGTTGAATGTGGCATTACTCATTGGTGGGAGGCCCCATTCTTCATAGAGATCCATTGCAAGAATGTTGACACATGCCCCACCATAAACTATTGTAGGCTATTGGCCAAAGGCTTTATGCTCTAGGGGGATGGTTATATTTTTGCTATCATCTTTAGCACCAAGTTTCATTGATATAGCCTTTTCTTCCTCTTTAGGTGGTGGGAAACACTATGCCAATTCTATACAACCCTTGAAATTTTAGTGTAGGACAATTTCTCAATAGTGTTCCAATTGGCATCATGACAAGGCAACTGATTAAGCTTGCTAAGGTGGCTCCATCCAATTGGGGGTGGGTTGTATGTAGATCCATTACTCTTTGGGTTCAATTACCATGGTGGCTTCAATCACCATGTCAATGCTATGCGGTGTCGACTCCCTTCTCTACACTATTGGCTAGCGATGTCAATGCTATGATCATATGTGCATATTACTAACCCAATAGACTTCTATAAAGGAAAGGATTAGATGCCCTAACCCTAAATGGGTTTGTATATATTCTACATTTTCAACTAAATCTAGTGTATGGTTAGTCATTTCTAGTGTGCTCTCTAGCTGTGCCCTCTCTCCTCATGTCCACTCTTCTCCTCTCCCCTCTTCATATTTTGTCATGGTATCAGAGCTCCCTTGCCTTCCGCTAAGGCATTGTGATTCTTGAGAGTGCAAGAGAGATTGTGAGATTGAGAGTTCTTTCACTTCTGATGAGTGATAGAATTTCTGTCCATTTGAAAAGTTTTCTCGTCCATATTTTCACTCATTGCTTGAGTGCTTATGATAGTTTCAAGTGAGAAAGAGAGAGAGATTTCATTCTTGTAAGCGAGAGATTGAGTGATTGTGAGATTACTCGATTCATTTCCGTTGAGTGAAGGATTTCCATTCTTATGAAAGAGAAGATTCTGTCACAGAATTCCATTTACTCTTATGAGAGCTAGATCAATTTCTTTGATTGTGCGAGAGAGAGAGAGATCTGAATCATTGCTTAGAGAGAGATTCTTGAGTGAGTTATCCCTCTGAATAGCGAGACATGAGTTGTCATTTGCAATAGGCTTTTATGATTTTTCACTAGTCTTAAATATTGATCAATTTTACAATCTTTTGGAGACATTAATGAGAACTAGTTTCATAACTTTTACAAAATAAGCATAGTTTCAAACTTCTTTTGAAAAATGTACATATTGCTAATTGAAAGATGAAAAAGTTTCTACTTTTCACATCAAATGACAAATTGAAAAAAACAAGACCAATGATACGATCTAAACTACTAATAATTCATGCATGTCTATGTAAAGTATAATACATTACTTACTTAGAATTACAAAAATGTGCTTTTTCTTCTACGAAAACTTCATCTCAGTCATTGAAGTTCATCCTTATCATTGAATTAGAGAATATATGTGGTGTTAAGATAAGTAGGTATAGGTCATCCATAGACAAAGAAGAGGCTTGTTGAAAGAAAATATTTCGATAGATGTAGAAAGAAAAGCAAATATCTAAACGGTCAAATTTTAGACGATTGTGAGTAGTACAATTTAGTTCTTTGCTTTATTTTGATCTAAATATGAATCATGAAGATGAAAACTATTGTCCTTTTTAAAAATAATGTAAATATAGATTCTGGAATCCACTTTGTTGTGATAAAGTTGATCGAATAAAAATTTTCGTCAATGAAACAAAATTTTCATCCGAAAAAGGGAAAATTTTTAACATGAGTGAATGCAAATGTCATTCTAGTATAAGGAAAAACATTTCATCACGTAAAACTTTCATTGACGAAAAATTTCCATCAGCAAAAATTTTTTTCCATCGACGAAATTTTTTTATGTTGATGAATTTTGGGATTCTAGAATCCAATGGGATTCTGGAATCCCAAATTTCATCGACATAAATTATTATTTTTTCCCGTCGATGAAATTTGGGAGAAAAAAAATTTTACGTGATGAAGTTTTTTAAACGATATTTTTGTTCATTCATAAATCAAAATTCATCCTTTTTCATATGAAATTTTTGTTCTATTGACAAAACTTTACTTTTTTTCTAACAAAAAAATCATTATGTTCACGCTTGTCAACATAGTGGATCCCACAATCCAAAACTTTATGAATTTTTCAAAAAGACAATTGCTAGCACACTCATGCTTCCAAATCTAGCATTTTTAAACTAAAAGCTATATTTTTGCAAAGGCTAGAGATCTGAATCAAACCAATAGACCGAAACACAGTAAATGATAAATTATACTAATCAAGACCGTTTACAATTTGATCATTTGAGTCATTGGGCTTTTATCTAAATCTAGAGACATGCTTGCTTTGAATAAACCTCTTCTATGGTTGTGGACTCCATATATACCTACCCATCTTAATGTTAAAATATATTAAAATTCAACCATTTGATCAACTGTGTATAAAAAAGAAAAGTTGTTTTGTTAGACACTGCACTAAAAGTGTTTCATCAAATTGTATAAGATCTTAAAGTCACATCATTTTACAAGTTATCAATTTGTGGATAGCATGCTATGTACAACAAGTATTCTAGAAATGCTTACTTATCCATGAGGGCAATGTTGTTACTTATGTGAAAGTCAATTCATAAAAAATTCTTTCAACCAATGGACTTCAAGGAACATATCATCTAGAGGTGCTTAAACAATGCGATAAAAGAAAAAAAAATGAAATTTTTCGATGTGTTGACATGCTTGATTTATTGGATGTAGAAAACCTTGTATATGGATTTGAGTTTAAAATATATGGGCACTTGCACGAAAAACCATTGGTATTTTAAAGCAAAAGCTCTAACGACTCTCTTAGTTGAATGAAGGAGTTTCTTCTTCTTTGTAATTTGTCATGTTTTTCAAATTAAAGAAGAGAACACTTTTTTCAATTGATAATACTAGACATTTTTGGGTTCCGGAGTAAAATGTAAGTAATATTTTATGCATTCATTTTTAATAAAAGTACTAGTTTTTTAAAATGTTTGACATGAACTGTATATTTCATCCCTCTAATTTTGACAAAATGCACATTTTTTGGGATTTTTTTCCAAAAATGGAGTTGAGTTGTCATTTGCATGATTTTGTTGTCATTTTTTATGACTCGGTGATTGTGAGAGATTCATTTATGAGAGAGAGTCACATCTTTTCTTCTCTCTGTGAGAGAGACCTAAGGACACCTCGGCTCCTTCAAGTTCATAGCCTAGCTAAGAGTCTCCTATCAATGAGCAAGCAGCCCGTATGCATGCAAAACGATCTCCTGGTCTTCAAAGGCTCTTCGACCTTAGCCGCCTTCATCTCTAGAGCCTACTCTATCTACAGCTCACCTTACATCCAAAAAGCTCTTCAACAACCTCTGCAACATTTGATAGCCCATCTCCTAATGCCCTACGACTAACAGTGCCCTCTACAGCAAGCGTCTTGCTCCAGGTGGCTCACGACTAGCTCCTACGACTCAGTGAAACATCACCTCAGTTGCTTGCCCATGCAAAGGTTCCAACTACTACAATGGTGGCACATGTCGTGATGACCTTCTACCTCCAACTGCTCCACAACCTCTCCACAATCGACCTACAACACCTATTTCATTAATTTTGGACTAGTGCACTGTCCAAATTCGTTTTGTGAGATAATTTTGGATAAAGCATTTTAAAAAAAGAGGCTCTTATAAAACAAAACTTTGAGTCAAAAAGTAAGATTTTAAAAAAGCAAATTAGAAAAATTGACGTGACATGTTATTAAAACTAGAGTACATTAAAAAAAGAGGACTTCATGTTGTTAAAAGAGACAAAAAGTAAGATTTTAAAAAATCAAATTAGAAAAAAATCTAGAGTACATTTAAAAAAAAGCATGACACATTTGTACAAGAAGTAGATCATATAACTCAAAGCTATATGGTGTTAAAAAACACCTTCCATTAGCTCAGCCTAGAAGATGTCATCTTTGTCTCTCTTGTCTATTACAACTTTACATTAGAGAACTAAAAAGTATTTGTGGAACTGTAGTTTCATTTCTTGTCTATTACAGTTACTTTAGAAAACACATAAGTTTATGGAATTAAATTTCACAGTTACTTTAAATTTCTATGGAATTAAATTTCCATCACTTGACTATTAAGTCATTAGAGAGAGCATATGTCCTCGAAAGTGCCTACTATGGCATTGGCTTCATGAAAACAAGCAGACTTTAAACTTGCAGGCCATGTGTAACCAGGGCTGGCATCGCAAATCTCCTCATAGACTCTCTTGACAACTTGTTTTGAATCTTCCGCCGACTTGTAAGCATTCAACAACTCTTCTTTTCTCTCTTGGCTTTCCTCATCTTCACCATTTTTTTCAATACAGGTTCTAGCCACCGCCATATCCTGTACGAAAATTTAACTTGTTTGCATAAGAAGTACATGATTAAAAGAAGTAAAAAAGAAAGCTAAGGATATTCACCTCTTCTGCTGAGTTCAAATCAAGCAGCCATGTGCATAACATATCCTCCTCGAATGATTTTCCCTTCATTGGTCCTAACTAAAGAGATCTAAGACAGAATTTGAGTTCAGTAAATGAAGTCAGGTAGTAACTAGTCATTGTCTTAGAGGGAAAGTGGGAGAAGGAGAGTGAGGGAGCAATAGTGAGGGATGCACAGTGAGTTGCCCCTCCTTCAAGAGTGATAGAAAGTGAGGGAAGACGTAAAGTGAAAGATGAATACAAGTTAATCAGAAGGACTAGGATGTAAGAAATAAGAGAGTGTTTGTGGAAGGACTACGATGGAAGATTACAAGTGCACTAAGGCACGATGTGTTCGCTATGATAAGGATAAGGGTTGGAATAAAGTGAGAGAAGCATTGGAAATGCTCTACTTTAAGTGAGTGGAGACTGTCCAATTGAATAAAATTTTGCAGAGCATTGGGAATGCTGTACTTTAAGTGAGTGGAGCATTAAGAATTGATACTTTGCCATGAATATATTACAAATATTACATCATCACATATTCATATCAAAATTCTCATCACAGAAGGTTATACTTCCTAATAATCACATCATCACACATTCATATCATAAAATTGTGTGCATGAAATAAATATATAAATATCATGACTAAATGCCACTTAAGTAATAAGTCAAAAATTGGTGTATAATCAACAAAAACTACATCATGATTCATACATTGCAACAAATAAATGTCAACCATAATATTCATGGAGTAAACAACATCATGATAATATGCTCCTCATGCATATATACAAACACAACATCATACATGCATCACAACTCTTCTTATGCTTCTAGTGGAGACTGTGGCAACTAATCTGATGCTTCCAATGGAGGCTGTGGTGCTCTAGATGTACACTCAGTCTCGACTTCTTCTCTAGTATGTAGTGCTTTCGGAGTAGACTCAGTATCCTCTTCCTTAAATGCAAGCGGAGGCTGTGGCAACTCTTCTGATGCTTCTAGTGGAGGCTGTGGTGCTGTAGGTGTACACTGGGTCTCTACTTCTTCTGTAGTGTGCAGTGCTTTCACAGTAGTAGACTCAGTCTTCTCTTCCTTAAATGCAAGCTCTGATATTGCTTCAGTTGCATGTTGTATTCTAATGGTAGCAATTAGGTCTCGAATGATTTCAGCCCTAAACAATTATATATCCTCCTCTGAATATTTGAGCTCCAAAGAGTTTTCCGATGAGATCTGTGGCTTAAGTGAGAAAATTTCTTTGAAAATCAACGTGCAGTTGTAGGCAACTCTCCACCCACAACTATGCCCATCTTCCTGCTCTACTACTAAATGCTTTTGGAAGTCTACCGAGTCTTTGTACTGTCCTGTTTCTCTGATAGTAGATACCAACTTCTCAATCGACCTACTCATCATGACATATTAAAAAAACTTGGTGTGTCTATTACATAAGGTACATAATATAGAAGTAACAACAGATTAATAGAATACTTACGTTTGCACTGAGCCATGAAAGCCTGCAATCGAGTTAACAAACCAACAATAGTTGTCTTCAAGGTCCCAAACCATCAGACTCTAATGTTCCCTACACAAATATTTAAGAACCATTATTATTTAACACAATGTTGCCAGTATAAGATGAAAATAAAGGTTGCCATGATACTTACATCTCGTGATATGCCATAAATAGGACTCGCACACCATGTAAATGTAAAGGCTATAACCATTTACAAACATCGGCTATTGTCTTTCTGCTATCGCTAAGTATAGTAGAAAGGAGGGAATCCAACATATACACACGGTTTTGTACGGCTCTACCAAATCGTGAGATAACTATACTGCACCAACAAATAAATGAATATTAGCTTATTAGATTTAATCAAAATATTAAAGTATCAAGCAGAGAAAAAGTTTGTATCAAACCTGAGAATGGCCATCATAACGTTGTTATTGACCTCATTTGAAGCTCTAGAGAGGATTGAAATCTCCTCTCCCCCAAATTCAAGATACTGAGGTCTATGTTGAATCATAACCCTAACATTAAAATAGCTTCCCAATTCTTCCAATGAAGCCATGTTTATAGAGTTGAGGTCTTCTATCCCCTTTGACTCTTTGATGGCATTCATTTCGCACTCCTCTGAGCCATTATCTATTTGCCTTCTTGTGGGAGGGTCCATAATGTCGCCCTTAATGATTGCTCGAATGGTACATGTTATAAATGCATAGAGATGCAAATCCGTATATGTTGACAGTGTGGTGTCATTTTGTATCTCAAAAATTTGACCAAGTACCAAAAAGCAATTGTAGCCCACCCTCCATCCACAATTATAGATGTGGCTATTCTCTTGATGTGATACCTGACATGTTATATACTCTATTTGTTGTGCCAACTCACATTGCCGCATTACTGTGTCGATAGCACCTACTAACTTTCGAGCTGATCTGCACATCAAAACATATAACAACAGTGAATATGTGCATTGCATATCAATCTACATGTCAAGAATGACAACAAGTGTAGTCTATACTTACTCTAACACAGTGCCATGGATGGATGTCATTGAGTTGGCAAAGAAGCACTTCTTCGCAAGGATGTCCACGACTACCAGACTCCAATGTGAGCTGCATTATCAATAAAGAATAATTACTATGTTTGAGACAATTCTAGCAATGCAATAGAAAAAACAAGTAGGGTTTGATGCTTACTTCTCATAATATGCTGTAAAAATAACTCGTGCGTCATTCATAGGAACGTGCTTCAACCACTTGCAAACATCCTCTATGGTTTCTTCTTTGTTGCTAAGCACTTCCGAAATACGAGGATCAAGCATATATGAAACGCTTTGTATATTTTGCAAAAATTTGCTATAACATTACCATATAGTATTAGCTTCTTGGGTTTAATCAAAATAAGCAAAGTATAAAGCCAGGGAAAAGGCTGCATCAAACCTGAGGATGGTTGTAATGACTTTGACATTAACTTCTTTCTTAGGATACAAAAGGATTGAAATCTCTTCTTCACCAAATTCAAAAAAATGAGGTTGTTGTCGAATTAACAACATAGCAGTGAATGAAATTCCAATCTGCTCCAATAGATTCATATTTTCATGACTCATCTTATTGAGAGAGTAGTCTACATCGTATTCTTCTTCACTTGCTATGTCTTCTACATCCTCCTTCTGCTATAAAAATATAAAAAGTTATGTGATGTACACATCCCAAATAAAGGCTTAAACAAGCAGATAAGGTTTCATACATGCTTTCATTTGAGTGAGTCTCTCCTCCGCTTGGAGCAAAAATTTAAAAAGTAAGGTTTCATACATGCTTTCATTAGAGTGAGTCTCCCCTCCTCTTAGAGGAAAAATTTAAAAAGTTATGAAATTTACACATCCCAAATAAAAATAAAGGTTTAAATAATCATAGAAGTATAAAGATAGCATGCTTTCATTAGACTCAGTCTCTTCTCCTCCTAGAGGAAAATATAAAAAAGTTATGAGATTTACACATTCCAATTAAAGGCTTGAACAAGCATACAAGTATAAAGATAAGGTTTTATACATGCTGCAATGTAGTCATATTTTTAGGTTGTTTCCCAATGGTAGTAATTAGACGCTGAATACTCTCAACCCAAAATGCTAGCAGATCGGCTTCTGTATATGATTCCATTTTGACTGGTAACTCCAAATCAAAAATCTCTCTAAGAAATAACATGCAGTTGTAGGCAACTCTCCACCCACAGCTGTGCCTATCTTTTTGCTCCATTGGCAGATGTCTTTTGAATTCTACTTGATCTTGTTGCTCCATGGCTGTTCTAACAGCAGATACTAGCCAATATGCAGCACTGTCCATCATGACATATTAAATATATTAATATTTCATGATCATAAGATACAAAATAAGGAAGTATCAAAAATATTAAGAGAATAATTACCTTGGGGACTTGGCATGATAGCCTTCCATTGAATTCACAAACCACAAACGGTTAAGTTCAAGGTCCCAGACGATCAGACTCCAATGTGAGCTACACGACCAGAATAAAAATGATTATTGTTTTACACAAACTTGCCAAAGAAATAGTAAAAATAAGGTTAGAGTTGATACTTACGCCTCATGATAAGGCATTAAGATGACTCGCACCCCATCTAAATTCAAAGGGCTTAACCAGGTACAAACCTCTTCTATAGTCTTTTGAGGAGAGCTAAGAATAGAAGAAAGGAGAGCATCAAGCATGTAGACACGATGCTGCACTGCACTAGGAAGCTGAGAAATAACTACACTACACCAAGAAATAGACAAACATTAGCTCATAGAATTGATTTGCTTTCTACACTAGGAAATTGATATATAACTACACTATGAATAAATAAACAAATGTTAGCTCATTGAAGTAGCAACAAATAAACAAACGTTACCTGAGAATGGCCAAGATAACATTGTCATTAACCTCTTTTAAAGGATTGGAGAGGATTGGAACCTCCTCTCTACCAAAGCTCAAATACTGAGGTTCTCGTTTCAAAATGATCCTAACTTCAAATGAGCTCTCCATTTTATCCAATGCAGCTAAATTTGCAGAATGGGTCTCTGTCATAGCTTGTATTCTATGTTTGGGGTCATTCTGCTTTTCCATGGTGTCTTTAAAGCTCTTGTGCTCATGGAATTCTTCAATCAAATTTAGAGGTGGTTGCATTGTTGAAGTAGAAAGGAGGGCCTCCGTATTAACTTCATCCATTTCTTCTCCCTCTATTGCCTGTAAACAAATATGAGAGATTAGATTCATTATCTTTAAATTTAAATCTTATTTAAAAAATTGTATTTAGTTGAGAAATAGAGAGTTCATACCGCTAAGTATTGTCGTAGTGGCCTTTTTTCATAACCCTGCGAGCCATAATTATCAAAGAAGGCATCATCATGTTTGTCTTCATCCACAACCTCTCTCTGAATGGGTCATGTAAGTCCATCTTTTCATCATCATCAACTGGGACATTATGATCTTCAAGGTAATCATCCATGTCATCAGTGTCCTTGTGGTCTATCTCGTTTTCATAGCCTATGGTTAGATCTGCTTAAAGCTGAAAATAAGCCATGAAATGCTTATTTTCAATAATATTTATGGAGTTGCCTTTTCTGAGGAGATCCTCAAATAAATATCCCAACTTGCACAAGGTGACCTCCCAACTTGCCAGTAGCAAATTCTCCATCATGGTAAGCAAGAGACTCCTACTTTTTGCAGGACTTCCATAGTTGTTTTTTTGATAATGTATGGACCTGGGAATATCTTGCTCTTCTAGCATCAATCTCAAATTATTTGAATTCCCTCTTATGTTCTTTTGTAAGGAGTGATCAGGGTTGGGACTCCGCATACACAAAAAGAATGATTCAAGAGATTGAATCGCTATGCCACACTCTCTCTTGCCTCTCTTTGCTGCATAAACACCACTATAGATCTTCAAATCTGATGAATATGCTCGCTCTCCATAGTTGTTCTTTTGATAATGTATGGACCTGGCAATATCTTGCTCTTCTAGCATCAATCTCAAATTATTTGAATTCCCTCTTATGTTCTTTTGTAAGGAGTGATCAGGGTTGGTGGGACTCCGCATACACAAAAAGAATGATTCAAGAGATTGAATCGCTATGCCACATTCTCTCTTGCCTCTCTTTACTGCATAAACACCACTATAGATCTTCAAATCTGATGAATATGCTCGCTTTAGAGTAACCTGCATGGCTTCTTTGTCTTTTTTATCAACAAAAATGATAATGTTGCCAATTGCCACTTTGCTAATGGTGGTATATACTATTCTATCAATGAAGTTATGGATATCATCGCTAGAAACTTCATTGATAAAGAATAGTTGTGGCTTATCCCATGCTGACTCATTCTTGAAGAAGTCTTACTTCTGAGACTCCCCTGAAGTTCACCAGCTTTCCAGACTCTGCCGTAACCTCTACATTGAATTGAAAGCTTTGGTGCATATCTATGGGCATCCTTATCTCGCTGATTAATCTTTCCACATATGCAACCACCTGTTATGGGATTTCTTTTCTCAGATAAGAGCTATTTCTGACCCATCTTCATCCTTTTTAATCCACCTGTTTGCCCATAGCTTTACCTTGGGTGTTGACAAAGAAGCTATATGCTTCACCACATTATAGTCAATGTTACAATGAGTAAGTGGAATTCGTTTCTCTAACAGCAAATACTTAATGGCACTATGGATGCATACTTTTTAGGTAAGTACTTTATAGGCCTCCACATCCTTGCCATCAACTCCTTCTTATCCATTATCTTTGACTTCCGGAGATAAACAAAGGAGCTTCATAGGTCAACTATCCACGCTCACAAGCAATGCACGTTTCAAGCATCTCATTGAACACTTCAACAGGACGAAATATGATAGAAGTGTAGTCGGCATATCTGTCCCTCACCACCTTGAGGCTTGTCATACTTTCTTCTCGCTCTTGAGTTCCCCTAGGCACAACTACACTCAAAGAAGTATAGAAGTTCGTGAGTGTGTCGGCGTCTGCTTTTGTGACCTTTCGCTTCAAATCAGGATTTGGAGAACCAAATGTTGTCCATATAACCCTTGCCTTCTATAAGACCTTTGATGTTGAGGATATCTTACGCTTTCCATGGACATAATGATTAAGTCTTTCGGACTCAATTAAATACTTGATCTCATGCTTCAATATACAGATTGTTGCAGGATAATAATGGAATGAACTTATCTTTGCAAATTGTTCTGGAGTGAGTCTTTTGACCTCCTTTGCTTCTTTGCGATTTGATTACAAGCATAAGCCCAATGTTGACCATCAATGGGCTGGAATCTGCAATGAAGGAGGAATTCCTTCTTTGCTTCCTTTAGCATATTCTCACCTTATGCCTCTTCGCCTTGTTCATGTGGAATATTTTTAAGAGTGTCTTTAAAGAATCGATTGAAGGTTTCCTCGAAATGTGTAGGCCCTGTAAATGTTATTTGATCCAGAAAACTATTTTTGATTGGACAAAACAATATTGGGCACAAGACCACATTGCTTGCCACAGGTTTTTTACCATCTCTCAAAGCCTCGTATATTTGGATTGCATAGGATATATCAAGGCTTCGGCTATTAGTAAAGAGAGCTGCAGCTTCCACATCTTTGGCATTCACAAACCACGTCCTTTGACCCCAGATATATCCCACATCATCATCTGTAACTGCTTCATTAAGATGCAAATTAAGATTTTTGATTGATGTGAGTTCATCCTGATCATCTTCAGCCTCGGGTTCTGAGTCTTCTTCATCTTTCTCTTCTTTTAACCGTTTTTCATCCACATTATCTCTCTCTACAAAGGGACGATGTCTTTTTTTACTGCTTGGAACTGTGGCTCTTGTAGTACTAGCCTTTTGCATTTCACATCGTGGTTTGCTAGCAAGGGCTTCTAGCATAACTGCAGTGGATCGACCTTGATCTTCTTCAATTTTTTTAATTCCCATGCACTCAAGGCTTGTGTTTCATCATCCTTAGTTACATCCACCATTTCTTGCTCTAGAAGTTTGCGCTCAGGTTCTACATGTTTGTGACAGTGTGTCTGTTCTTCTTGTCCCTGCATCGAATGACTAGTGATGGATCCTGCAGACAAGTAGTTTAACAAATCATTATGCCAAAACAAATTATTTAATAAAAATAACCAATAATCATCAAGCTCCAATATGTCCCATGACATGTAATCTGTCCATTGATATATGTAAACTGTCCACTGATATCTGCTCATGCAATCTGCCCACTGATAAACTTCTTGGTAAATGGTAAAAGGTCTTATTTAATAGCATGTTATGAGTGTTAAACCACATGTGAGCGAAGGGACTGACAACGATTAGGAACTAGTTAAAAAAATTTAAGCATGGCTTCGATTGGCAACTTGGAGAATGGTCTCTCCTCTAAGGCAATCTAATCTATGCTAAACTATGCTAAACCAACCGTCGAAGCGAAGAAAAGTAATAAATAATTTCTTTTTTTGTGTTCATTTTATAAATATGCAAAAGAAGGGGTTTTGATGTAGAGGCTAAACCTGCATGTGAGATAAATGAAGAAGAAGTATCTAAAGAAAAGTTAACATTTTTCAATTTAAAAGATGAATATATATAAAAATATTATCTCACCTTCAAAACAAACCATAAATTCACTCTTTTATAAATTTTTAAAAGTATAATATAAAACATGTAAATATATAAAACTCTCTTTACTTTCTCTCTCTCCCTTGACTCCTAAATCTCTCTGTAGCCATAGTCAAGACACCTCATTCTCTTTCTTAATCTCTCTCTCTCTCTGTTTGACAACTCTTATGTGTTTCCCTCTCTATCCTCATCCCACTCATTCTCTCTCTTAGTTTATCTCAGCTCTCTCTTTCTCTCCCTCCCATGGCGGCTAAGATTTTTCATTCTCTCTCTTTATCTCTCTCTCTCTCCCTAGGATTTGTAATTATTTCTCTCTCTCTCCATCTCTCTCCTCTCTCTCTCTCCTCTTCTCTCTCTCTCCCTCTCTCTCTCTCTTACCCTCTCTACCTCCCTACCTCTATCCTCTTGGCCGCTAGGATTTGTCATTCTTTCCCTCTCTATGTCTCTCTCTCTCTCTCTAAATTCTCTCTCTTAATCTCTCAGCCTTGCTCCCTCCCTCCTTTGGTGGCCACGGTCACGAGAAGTCTCTCTCTCTCTCTCTCTCTCTCTCTACCTCCCTCTCTTGGTGGCCACGGCCGCTAGAAGTTTCATTCTCTCTCCCTCTCTCTTTATCTCTCTCTCCCTAAGTCTCCCTCCTCTATTCTCTCTCTCTCTCTCTCTCTCTCTCTCTCTCTCTCCCTCTCTCCTCTTCTCTTTCTCTCCCTAAGTCTCCCTCTCTCTCTCTCTCTCTCTCTCCTCTCGCCCTCCCTACTCTCTCCCTCCCTCTAGCACAGAAGTTTCATTCCTCCCTCTCTCCTCCCTCTCTCTCTCTCTCTCTCTCTCTCTCTTTCTCTCTCTCTCTCTCTCTCTCTCTCTCTCTCTTTCTCTCTCCCTAAGTCTCCCTCTTCTCTTCTCTCTCTCTCTCTCTCTCCCTCTCCCTCCCTCTCTTTCTTCCCTCCCTACTCTTCTAGCAGAGAAGTTTCATTCCCTCTCTCTCTCTCTCTCTCTCTCTCTCTCTCTCTCTCTCTCTCTCTCTCCCTCTCTCTCTTTCTCTCTCACTAAGTCTCCCTCTTCTCTTCTCTCTCTCTCTCTCTCTCTCTCTCCCTCTCCCTCCCTCTCTTTCTTTCCCTCCCTACTCTTCTAGCAGAGAAGTTTCATTCCCTCTCTCTCCCTCCCTCTCTCTCTCTCTCTCTCTCTCTCTCTCTCTCTCTCCCTCTCTCTCTTTCTCTCTCACTAAGTCTCCCTCTTCTCTTCTCTCTCTCTCTCTCTCTCTCTCTCCCTCTCCCTCCCTCTCTTTCTTTCCCTCCCTACTCTTCTCTCTCATTGCTGCGAGGAGTCCTCTCTTCTCTCTCTCCCTCTCTCAGCTCTCTCTTTCTTTCCCTCCCTACTCTTCTCTCTCATTTAAGGAGCCCCTGCTCTCTCTCTTAATCTCTTGTCTCTCTCCCTCCCTACTCTTCTCTCTCATTTCTCATTCTCTCTCTCTCCTCTCTCTCTTTCTCTCCTCCCTACTCTCCTCTCTCATTTCTCATTCTCTCTCTTCCTTTGGCGGCCACGTCTCAGCTCTCTCTTTCTTTCCCTCCCTACTCTTTTCTCTCCTTTAAGGAGCCCCTCTTCTCTCTCTTAATCTCGTCTCTCTCCCTCCCTACTCTTCTCTCTCATTTCTCATTCTCTCTCTCCCTTTGGCGGCCACGGCCTCGAAGAGCACCCTCTTCTCTCTCTTAGTTTCTCTCTTTCCGTCTCTCCTCTCGCAACGTTTCATTTTGATAAACATCTCTCTCTCTCGTCTCTCCCTCTCTCTTTCTCTCTCTCCCTCTCTCTCTCTCCCTCTCTCTCTCTTTCTCTCTTTCTCCCTCTCTCTCTTTCTCTCTCTCTCCCTCTCTCTCCCTACTCTCTCCCTCCCTCAAGTAGCCACGACTGCCAAGAGACCTTCTTCTCTCTCTTAATCTCTCTCCCCCTCTCCTCTCTCTTTCTTCCCTCCCTACTCTTCTCTCTCATTTAAGGAGCCCCTCTCTCTGTGAATCTCTCTCTCTCCCTCTCTCCTCTCTCTCTTGCTCTCCCTCCCTACTCCTCTCTATTTCTCATTCTCTCTCTCCCTTTGGCGCCACGGCTGCCAAGAGCCCCTCTTCTCTCTCTTAATTTCTCTCTTTCCCTCTCTCCTCTCTCCTCTCTCTTTCTCTCCCTCCCTATTCTCTCATTTCTCAAATTTACAAACTCAAATATAAATAAGAACTAATTAAAATAGAACTCAAAAACTCAAATAAGAAACTAATCTAAAAAGAATTGTAATGCCTTCCAAAAGACCCCCCTCCTCAAAAACTTTAACAATAAACTAATTGAAAAAGAATTGTAAGTAAAGAAAAAGAATTACAAGACGAATTTTAAGAAATAGAACTCAAAAACTTTAACAAGAAACTAATTGAAAAAAGAATTGTAAGTAAAGAAAAAGAATTACAAGACGAATGAAAAAGAATGCAAGTACCTGGAAAAGTGAAAAAAGTAAGGCTCCGCTTATCCTTTCTCTTCAGCTCTTGGGTTGCTTCAATGAAATGAGGAGAGAGTAAGAATGAATGAATGGAAAGAAGAGTATATATAAGAAAAACTAGCCCACTCCTTCTACGCATAAATTTGAATTTTCAAAAAAGAGAGGGAATTCATTATAAATTTCAATTCAAATTTGTGTTCAACATTCTTCTCATACTTTCTTCTCGTACGTCCTTTTGAATTCAAATTTGTGTTCAACATTCTTCTTGATACTTTCTTCTCATAAGTCCCTTTCATTCTTCTTGTGAGTCAAATCTTATTTGTCGCTCTTGCTCGTGATAGTAAGTCAAATCTTATTTGTCACTCTTGCTTGTGATAGTAATCTTATTTGAGCAAGAATCTTATTTGTCGCTCTTGCTCGTGATAGTAAGTCAAATCTTATTTGAGCAAGAATCTTATTTGTCGCTCTTGCTCATGATAGTA
>NC_141602.1:56817962-56903157 GCF_047967505.1 Dipteris shenzhenensis | reverse complement strand
TTCTCTCTCTTCAAAATTTTAAAAAAAAATCTAGATAAAGAATTAATCAAAAAAATTTGCAAGTACCTGGAAAAAGTTTGTAAGTTTGCTCTTTCTTGCTTTCTTGCTCTTCCTTCCTTGCTTTCTTGATAGTCATTGCTTTCTTGCTTCAATGAATGAAATGAGGGGAGAATGAATGAAGAAGGAAGACTATATATAAGAGAAATTAGGTTTTCCTCCTCCTTGTGGGGGTTAAAGGTCACTGTGCCTTTACCCCGGTTATGTACAATACTCAAACACATATATAAATGAATGAAAAAGAAGATTAGGGTGGTTCTGCACCCACCAAAACTTGTGTGGCTCTCTCTCTCTCTCTCTCTCCTTCTTCCGTTCTTGCTTCCGTTGAGAGCACTCTCAACTGGTATCAGAGCCCGAGTGATCTAGCTGAGCGTGCGTGAATGCTTGGAAGCTCAGCAGCTCTGTGGGAGGAAGGAGAAGCTTTGTGGGAAGCTTTGTGGGTGACTTTACTTGCATCCGAGTGTGCAGAGACCTTGGAGGAACATTTGGAAAAGTCACTTTGGCTTTGCGAAGTGGTTTTGAGAGCCTGTTAAGAGCTTTCAAAGAAAAAGTCGTTTTTTGAGCTTTTCCCTGTTCCGTTCGATGACAGAGACTCCATATTGACTTGTAGAGGCAACTATTGCTTGCTTTTGGTGTCCACTTCACTTCAGGAGCTTGGAAACACCTTCATTCTTGAATCTAGGATCATTTCAGTGGATTTCTGACTCACTGTGTCAGTTCCTACGTTTTTTGCCCGGGTGTTGGAACTCAAGTTTGGAGCAACCATTTGCAGATCTGTCAGTTCCGGTGGACTCAGGAGGTCCTAAAACTTCTATGTTGCTCATCATTCGCACTCTGGTGGAGTTTACAGATAGCTCTGTTTCCAAAAACGTTTTTCAGTCCGTGTGTTGGACCCAGTGATTGAGACCACGGTTTCCAAAACCGTCTGTCCCATTGCGTTCCGGACGCCCAAAAACCCCTACCTATCAGTTCTTGCGCGATTCGGTGAAGGATTTTCAGAGTTATAAATCTCTGTGTATTCGATTTCGTCTCTCTGTTATGCATTTTTCATACTAAGGTTTTGAAACCTTAGATTTATGCCACATGGCAGTGGATAAGTGTTGACTCCCATTTCTCACTCATCGGTTGGGATTTTGGAGTTCTGGCAGAAGAGAGATATTTGCAGATTTTCTTGCTGAGTCCGATTATGCAATGGCGCCCATGTTTTGAAGCATCTCAGTGGATGATTTATAGGCCATTTGGATGCATTGCGGTCCTTGTTGGATGCGCTGATAGGCCCAAATTGCCTTGTGGGATGCTATTTTTATGGACGCTTTGCATATGGATGCTATTTTATGCTGAGGGACAGCTTTGACACATTGCAGGTGACGCACTGATAGTGCTATGCTCTCTTGGATGAGACATTATTGATGCATATGCCAGTGGACAGTGTTTATGCTTAAGTCATTTGGCACTTATTGGCATTTTCTTTTGGGCCAGATTTGCTCATATGGATGCATAGTATATGCACATGAGTCAGATGCTTTGAGTTTTGAGTTTTGGTGATATTTCACTCTATTGTGGCATACACACTTTGGGTGCACCTGGTATTTGGTGTGATTCTCTCTTGCAGGCACTAGCATTTGGGATTTTGCTTTATTTGCATCATGGCATCCTCTTCCATGCCTGAAAAGGAGTTTTTCAGCATTAAAAAGTTTGATGGGACAAACTTTTCTTTGTGGAAAGAACAGATAAGGGATGTGCTTATTCAAAAGAAGCAGATTAAACCCTTGGCAGGGATTGAAGCTAAGCCTGCAAATATGTCTGAGGATGATTGGAATGAGTTGGATGCATTAGCAAAGTCTACTATTAGACTTCATCTTGCAGAGTCAGTTTATTTCACAGTAGTAAATGAGCAGACTACGGAAGATTTGTGGAAGAAATTGTGTGCCACTTATGAAAAGGAAACTGCCTCTAATAAAGTTTACCTCATGAAGAGGTTGTTTGAGCTGCAGATGAAGGAAGGGGTCTCCATTGCTTCTCACTTGAATGAATTCAATATTATTTTCAGCCAGCTTCAGGCTCAAAAAATGAATTTTGATGCGGAGACTAAGGCAATATTTCTCTTATGTTCATTGCCATCCTCATGGGATACCTTCCGTACAGCTGTCAGTAACTCTGCACCTGGTGGAGTACTGAAATTTGATGATGTTGTGGGTAGCTTGTTGGCCGAGGAGATTAGACGGAAGTCTATGGGTGGCAACAAGCAGGATGCAGCCTTAAATGTGCAAAGGGGCAGATCACAGTTCAGGGGGAAGTCCCAAGAAAGAGGGAAGTCTTGTAGCAAATCCAGGGCACGGAACATTGAGTGTTACCATTGTGGCAAGAAGGGCCATATGAAAAAGGATTGCTACAAGCTGAAAAGAGAGCAAAAGGATAAGAAAAAGAATGCAAATTGGGGTGCAAATCAAAAGGAAGAGAGTCCAAGGGAGGACAAAGGAAAAGTGAAGATCGAGGAGATCAATGCAGTCACACGTGATAGTGACAATGATGTTCTCTTCATGTCTAGTTTATCTGCAGAGTTGCTTACCACTTCAGATGATGCATATTCCCAGGATTGGATTTTGGATTCTGGTGCTTCATTCCATGTTACTCCCCATAGGGAATGGTTCTCCACTTATGATAGTGGAAAGACAGGTTGTGTGCATCTTGGAAATGACTATGCATGTGACATAGTGGGAGCAGGTGACATAAAGTTTTCTTTTGCAAATGGGTCTGCATTTGTTTTGAAACATGTGAGACATGTGCCTAAGCTAACCAAGAGTCTTATTTCAGTGGGTCAGCTAGATGATGCTGGTTTTCACACCACTTTTGGCTTTCAAAGTTGGAAAATTCAAAAGGGCTCTATGCTTTTGGCCAGGGGTACAAAGTGTGGGACTTTGTATCCCTTACATGTATCAGGGGTATTTGATCATGTTGTTGCAATAACCGAGCAGCCAAGCACTTCTCTATGGCATTGCAGGTTGGGACACATGAGCCAGAATGGAATGAAACTCTTATGCCGTTTGGGTTATGTAGCGCATTTGAGTTTCTTTGATTTTGAATTTTGTGAGCATTGTCTCTATGGGAAGCAGACTAAATCAGCCCATAAAAGAAGGGGAAAGAAAGAGTTTGAAATGCTTGATTTGGTGCATTCAGACGTATGTGGTCCCATGCCTACACGGTCATTAGGCAGGGCCGAATACTATGTGACATTCATTGATGATGCAACTAGGAAAGTGTGGGCTTATGCTATAGCTTGGAAGAGTGATGTGTTCCAGGTATTTCAGAAATGGCTGGCCTTGGTTGAGAATAAGTCAGGTAGAACGCTTAAATGCCTACGGACTGACAATGGTGGAGAGTATCTCTCTCATGACTTTCAGCATTTCTGTGATACACGTGGGATCAAGAGGGAGCTTACATCCCCTCGTACTCCAGAGCAAAATCCAGTTGCAGAAAAGATGAATCGTACCATTCAAGAAAGGTTGCAATGCATGCTTTCCAATGCAAGTCTTTCTGGTGGTTTTTGGGCTGAGGCAATGAAGACTGCAGTGCATGTGATCAATAGATCACCTAGTAAGAGTTTGGATGGTGGTATTCCTGAAGAGGCATGGAGTGGCAAGAAGCCCTCTTACTCTCATTTGCGTATATTTGGGTGTGAGGCATATGCACATGTGCCAAAAGAGCTTCGAAAGAAGCTAGATCCTAAGTCTAGGAAATGCATCTTTCTAGGTTATGGTGAAAGTGGAGAGATGGGCTATCGTCTCTGGGATCCAGAAGCAAAGAAGATCATACGCAGCCATGATGTGGTCTTCAATGAGAAGAAGATGCATAAGGCACCCATGAGGGATGTGGAAATGAGGAGAATCACTTTCCAGGATGTGAATCCACCTGCATATGTTGATAGGCAGCAAGCTGTCCATGCACCAAATGTGCAAGAAATGGTACAACCAAGTACTCCCACAGGTATACAATCAAGGGTAGATGATGGATCATCTATTGGTGGAAATGATGAGCCAAATGTGGCTGATATGCAAGTGGGACAGCAAGCTGAAATGCCCTTGAGAAGATCATCTAGAGTGTCTAGACCGCCTGATAGGTTTGTTCCAGGGGTAGACTATGTGATGCTTACTGATTGCGGGGAGCCTTCTTGCTACAGAGAGGCTATGATGCGTGAGGATCAATGCAAGTGGGAGTATGCTATGCAATCAGAGATGAGTCCACTTATGAAGAATAAGACTTGGGACTTGGTTTCTTTGCCACATGGAAAGAAAGCATTGCCATGTAAATGGGTCTACAAAATGAAGGTCACAGGTGATGATGTGCCTAGATACAAGGCCCGTTTGGTTGCTAAAGGGTTCAAGCAAGAGAAGGGTGTGGACTTTGATGAGATATTCTCTCCGGTTGTGAAGATGACCACACTAAGATGCATGCTTGGACTAGTGGCAGTAGAGGATATGAAGCTTATGCAAATGGATGTCAAGACAGCTTTCTTGCATGGGGATTTGCATGAGGACATCTACATGGTGCAGCCGGAAGGCTTTGAAGAAAAGGGCAAAGAGCATTTAGTTTGCAAGCTGAAAAAGAGTCTCTATGGTCTTAAGCAAGCACCTAGAGAATGGTATCAGAAGTTTGATGCTTTCATTCGGTCCCAGGGTTTTAGAAGGAGTGAAATTGATCACTGCCTCTACACTAAAAGGGCTAAGGATAGTAGCCTGATAATCCTGGCACTATATGTGGATGATATGCTATTGGCTAGCAAGAATACTTATGAGCTAGATGCATTAAAGGCCAAGTTGCATGAGGCCTTTGATATGAAGGATTTGGGATTTGCAGGTCATATTCTTGGTATGCGCATCACGCATGATCGGAGTAGGAAACTCCTTTGGCTTTCACAAAAAGAGTATGTTACAAAAGTATTACAGCGTTTCAATATGGAGGGGGGGAAGGCAGTGAGTACTCCATTGCCTCCATATGTGAAACTGAGTCATACAGATAGTCCCAAATCAGATGAGGAGAGGGCCATGATGGCCAAGGTTCCTTATGCATCAGCAGTTGGGAGTCTTATGTATGCTATGATAGCTACTAGACCAGACATTGCATTTGCAGTGGGAGTTGTTAGCCGGTATATGGCTAATCCAAGAAAGAGGCATTGGGAGGCAGTCAAGTGCATCATGAGGTACATGAAGGGTACCAAGGAGATGTGCATTTGCTTTGGTAAAGGAGACATGCGTGTACTTGGGTACACAGATTCAGACTATGCAGGGCATGTGGATAGTAGGAGATCCACTTCTGGTTATGTGTTCACCTTTGCAGGTGGTGCAGTGTCGTGGATGTCTCGTGCACAGAAGTGCGTTGCTTTGTCTACCACAGAGGCTGAGTATGTTGCAGCCACAGAGGGTTGCAAGGAGGCTATATGGCTTGATCGGCTAGTGGGAGATTTGGGGATTCATACAGGTGTACCGACATTGCATAGTGATTCCATGAGTTCTATTCAGCTAGCACGGAATCCAGTCTTTCATGCAAAGACCAAACACATTGAGGTCAGGTACCATTTCATCAGGGAGGTACTTGAGGACAAGCGCATAGAGCTTGTCAAGGTTCATAGAGATGATAACCCTGCAGATATGCTGACGAAGAGTCTACCTAGTCAGCGGTTTGAGTATTGTCATGTATTGATGGGCATTGGATAGTATGCTCACTGGTTGTTCTCCCTTAAAGGCACATTGTCCTTTAAGTGGGAGGTTGTGGGGGTTAAAGGTCACTGTGCCTTTACCCCGGTTATGTACAATACTCAAACACATATATAAATGAATGAAAAAGAAGATTAGGGTGGTTCTGCACCCACCAAAACTTGTGTGGCTCTCTCTCTCTCTCTCTCTCCTTCTTCCGTTCTTGCTTCCGTTGAGAGCACTCTCACTCCTCTCCTATTGGCTTTCCATTCCTCCCCTCTCTCCCATTGGCTCCCATTACTCCCCCTCTCCCATTGGACCCCCATCCCTCATCCCAATCTTCCATTAGCCCTCCCCCCATCCATCCATTTCTTCTTCCTCCCCATTGCCACCACTCCCACATTTCCAGCACGTCCCATACTCCTCCCATTTCCCAAAATCCCATATTTCCCCATCTCACCCTCCTCTTTTTCATCCCCTATTAACTCCCCTCACTCATTTCACTCCCTTATTATCCTACTCCCCTATTACCTTCCCCTCTCCCATTCCATTCTTCCCTCCCCACTCTCACTTCCACTTCCCATTACTCACTTGCCATTTGAAAACTATTAATATATTATTATACTATTTTTTATACTTATTATCATACACCCCTATTACTTCCCTCTCCCATTCCACTCCTCCCTCCTCACTCCCACTTCCACTTCCCATTACTCACTTGCTATACACATTTGCAAACTATTAATATATTATTATATGATTTTTTATACTATTTGTAAACTTACATGTGGGCGAAATCACAGGTGTCAAAGAGATCCTATTGTGGTCATACAACAACTGTGCTTTTATTCAAGGGTGTATCTATCCTCATCAACAAGCTTATTTACTCAAGGTATGAAGTGCATAATTTGTGCACTAGGTGTTTACTTTGTTGTATCAAAATTGTTTGCCACATACACACACATATACACATACTGTGAATTTTCTAATATTATTGCATCTACATTTCTCCGATGGGCACAAAACTTTGTACACGCCTCAACCTAGGTTGTATTGACTTGCATACAAAGTGGTGCACCCATCCCATAAGTACTTGTTCGGATAACACACCTCCAAACGTATTTTATGATGATTGTGCATAACACTAGGAACAAAATGGTGTATAATGTGAGATCGACTATACAAAGCATATCCAATGGACACAAGACTTTGCACGTTCCTCAACCTAGGCAGTATTAACTTGTGTGCAAAGTGGCATCCCCATCCGATAAGTACTTGTTTGAAAAATACACCTACGATCATGTTTTTTGACGGATGTACATGACACCAAGGCCAAAAACGGTATTGAATACTCAATCTACCATGTAAAGCATATTTGATGGGCACAATACTTTGCATGTGCCTCAAAACGGTGGTATGGTATTCCATGCATAGTGGAACGCCCATTCAATAAGTACTTTTTAGAATATCACACCTAGGACCATGTTTTTTATTGGTTGTTGTCCATGACACTAAGGCAAAAACGTTGATTTATGCTTAATCGACAATGCAACGCATATGCGATCATCACAATACTTTGCACACATCTCAACCTAGGTATTATTGACTTACATGCAAAGTGGCGTGCCCATCCCATAAGTACTTAGTCGAATAACACATCTAGGACCGCGTTTTTTGATGGTTGTGCATGACACTAAGGCCAAAGCAGTGTTTAATATTTGTTCGACAATGCAAAGCATATCCGATGGGCACAATACTTTGCACACACCTTCAACTAGGTGGAATTGACTTACATGCAAAGTGGCATGCCCATCCCATAAGTGCTTGATCAGATAACATACCTAGCAGCGTATTTTTTTACGAATGTGCATGACACAAGAGCAAAAATAGGATTTAATGCTCGATCGACCATGCAAAGGATATCTGATGGCCACAACACTTTTCGTATGCCTCAACCTAGGTGGTATTTAAATGTTCTCAAAGAGGCACACCCATCCGATAAGTACTTGGTCAGATAACACACCTAAGGGCGTGTTTTTTTGTGGATGTGCATACCACTAGGAAAAAAACGGTGTATAATGTGTGATCGACCATGCAAAGCATCTCCGATGGTGACAATACTATGCACACACCTCAATGTAGTTGAAACAGACTTGCGTGCAAAGTGGAGCCTCCATCCGATAAGTACTTATTTGAATAACACACCTACGGTCGTGTTTTTATATGGTTCTGTATGACACAAAGGCAAAAACGGTGTTTTATGCTTGATCGACAATGCAAAGCATATCCGATGGGCACAATACTTTGCACACAACTTCAACTAGGTGGAATTGACTTACATACAAAGTGGCATTCCCATCGCATAAGTACTTGATCAGATAACACACCTAGCAGCGTGTTCTCTTACGGATGTGCATGGACACTAAGGCAAAAATGGTATTTAATGCTCGATCGACCATGCAAAGCATATCCGATGGGCACAATACTTTTCCTATACCTTAACCTAGGTGGTATTGAAATGTTCTCAAAGAGGCACACCGATCCGATAAGTGCTTGGTCAGATAACATACCTAAGGGCATGTTTTTTTACAGATGTGCATATCACTACAGGAAAAACGTTGTATAATCGACCATGCAAAGCATATCCGATGGTGACAATACTTTGCATGCATCTCAAGGTAGTTGAAACGGACTTGCGTGCAAACTGGGGCCCCCATCCAATAAGAACTTGTTTGATTAACACACTTAGGACCGTGTTTTTTCATGGTTGTGCATGACACTAAGGCAAAAACGGTGTTTTATGCTTGATTGACAATGCAAAGCATATACGATGGGCACAATACCTTGCACACACCTTCAACTAGGTGGAATCGACTTACATGCAAAGTGGCACGCCCATCCCATAAGTGCTTGATCGAATAACATACCTAGTAGTGTGTTTTTTTTACGGATGTGCATGACAGTAGAGCAAAAATAGTATTTAATGCTCGATCGACCATGCAAAGGATATCCGATGGGCACAACACTTTTTGTACGCCTCAACCTAGGTGATATTGAAATGTTCTCAAAGAGGCATGCCCATCCGATAAGTACTTCGTTAGATAACACACCTAAGGCTGTGTTTTTTTGCGGATGTGCATACCACTAGGGAAAAAACGGTGTATAATGCGTGATTGACCATGCAAATCATATCCAATAGTGAAAAAACTTCGCACACACCTCAACATAGTTGAAACGGACATGCGTGCAGAGTGGAGCCCCCATTCGATAAGTACTTGTTTGAATAACACACCTACGGCCGTGTTTTTATATGGTTGTGCATGACACAAAGGCAAAAACGGTGTTTTATGCTTGATTCACAATGCAAAGCATATCCGATGGGCACAATACCTTGCACACACCTTCAACTAGGTGGAATTGACTTACATGCAAAGTGGAATTCCCATTGCATAAGTACTTGATCGGATAACACACCTAGCAGCGTGCTTTTTTACGGATGTGCATGACACTAAGGCAAAAATGGTATTTAATGCTTGATCGACCATGCAAAGCATATCCGATGGGCACAATACTTTTCCTACACCTTAACCTAGGTGGTATTGAAATGTTCTTAAAGAGGCACACCCATCCGATAAGTACTTGGTCAGATAACATACCTAAGGGTGTGTTTTTTTGCGGATGTGCATATCACTATGGGAAAAACGTTGTATAATGCGTAATCGACCATGCAGAGCATATCCAATGGTGGCAATACTTTGCACACATCTCAACGTAGTTGAAACGGACTTGTGTGCAAACTGGAGCCACCATCCGATAAGTACTTGTTTGATTAACACACTTAGGACCGTGTTTTTTCATGATTATGCATGACACTAAGGCAGAAACGGTGTTTTATGCTTGATCGACAATGCACAGCATATCCGATGGGCACAATACATTGCACACACCTTCAACTAGGTGGAATTAACTTACCTGCAAAGTGGCACACCCATCCCATAAGTGCTTGATCGGATAACATACCTAGCAGCGTGTTTTTTTTACGGATATGCATGACAATAGAACAAAAATAGTATTTAATGCTCGATCGACCATGCAAAGGATATCCGATGGGCACAACACTTTTCCTACACCGCAACATAGGTGGTATTGAAATTTTCTCAAAGAGGCACACCCATCCGATAAGTACTTGGTCAAATAACACACCTAAGGGCATGTTTTTTTACGAATGTGCATATCACTAGGGAAAAACTTGTCTATAATGGGTGATCGACCATGAAAATCATATCCGATGGTGACAATACTTCACGCGCACCTCAAACTAGTTGAAACAGACTTATATGCAAAGTGGAGCCCCCATCCGATAAGTACTTGTTTAATTAACACACTTAGGACCATGTTTTTTAATGGTTGTGCATGACACTAAGGCAAAAACGGTGTTTTATGCTTGATCCACAATGCAAAGCATATCCGATGGGCACAATACTTTGCACACACCTTCAACTAGGTGAAATTGACTTACCTGCAAAGTGGCACTCCCATCCCATAAGTGCTTGATCCGATAACATACCTAGCAGTGTGTTTTTCTACGGATGTGCATGACACGAGCAAAAATAGTATTTATTGCTCGATCGATCATGCAAAGGATATCCGATGGGCATAACACTTTTCGTATGCCTCAACCTAGGTGGTATTGGTGTTTTATGCTTGATCGACAATGCAAAGCATATCCGATGGGCACAATACTTTGCCCACACCTTCAACCAGGTGGAATTGACTTACATGCAAGGTGGCACACCCATCCCATAAGTGCTTGATCGGATAACATACCTAGCAACGTGTTTTTTTTACGGATGTGCATGACACTAGAGAAAAAATAGTATTTAATGCTCGATCGACCATGCAAAGGATATCCGATGGGCACAACACTTTTCCTACACCGTAACCTAGGTCAGATAACACACCTAAGGGCGTGTTTTTTTGCGGATGTCCATATCACTAGAGAAAAAATGGTGTATAAGGCGTGATTGACCATGCAAAGCATATCCGATGGTGACAATACTTTGCACGAACCTCAATGTAGTTGAAACAAACTTGCGCCAAAAGTGGAGCCCCCATTCGATAAGTACTTGTTTGAATAACACACCTAGGACCGTGTTTTTTCATGGTTGTGCATGACACTAAGGCCAAAACGGTGTTTTATGGTTGATTGAAAATGCAAAGCATATCCGATGGGCACAATACTTTGCACACACCTTCAACTAGGTGGAATCGACTTACATGCAAAGTGGCACACCCATCCCATAAGTGCTTGATCGGATAACATACCTAGTAGTGTGTTTTCTTTACGGATGTGCATGACACTAGAGCAAAAATAGTATTTAATGCTCCATCGACCATGAAAAGGATATCTGATGGGCACAATACTTTTTGTACGCCTCAACCTATGTGGTAAACAAATGTTCTCAAAGACGCACGCCCATCTGATAAGTACTTCGTTAGATAACACACCTAAGGGTGTGTTTTTTTGCGGATGTGCATACCACTAGGGAAAAAATGGTGTATAATGCATGATCGACCATGCTAATCATATCCGATGGTGACAATACTTTGCACGCACCTCAACATAGTTGAAACGGACTTGCTTGCAAAGTGGAGCCCCCATCCGATAAGTACTTGTTTGAATAACACACCTACGGCCATGTTTTTATATGGTTGTGTATGACACAAAGACAAAAACGGTGTTTTATGCTTGATCAACAATGCAAAGCATATCCGATGGGCACAATACCTTGCACACACCTGCAACTAGGTGGAATTGACTTACATGCAAAGTGGCACGCCCATCCCATAAGCTCTTGATCGGATAACATACCTAGCAGCGTGTTTTTTTATGGATGTGCATGACACTAGAGCAAAAATAGTATTTAATGCTCGATTGACAATGCAAAGGATATCAGATGGGCACAACACTTTTTGTACACCTCAACCTAGGTGGTATTGAAATTTTCTCAAAGAGGCATGCCCATCCGATAAGTACATCGTCAGATAAGACACTTAAGGGTGTGTTTTTTTGTGGATGTGCATACCACCAGGGAAATAATGCGTGATCGACCATGCAAACCATATCCGATGGTGACAATACTTTGCATGCACCTCAACATAGTTGAAACGGACTTGCGTGCAAAGTGGAGCCCCCATCCGATAAGTACTTGTTTGAATAACACACCTTCGGCCGTGTTTTTATATGGTTGTGCATAACACAAAGGCAAAAACGGTGTTTTATGCTTGATCGACAATGCAAAGCATATCAAATGGGCACAAAACCTTGCACACACCTTCAACTAGGTGGAATTGACTTACATGCAAAGTGGCATTCCCATCGCATAAGTACTTGATCGGATAACACACCTAGCATCGTGCTTTTTTATGGATGTGCATAACACTAAGCCAAAAATGGTATTTAATGCTCAATCGACCATGCAAAGCATATCCGATGGGCACAATACTTTTCCTAAACCTTAACCTAGGTGGTATTGAAATGTTCTTAAAGAGGCATACCCATCTGATTAGTACTTGGTCAGATAACATACCTAAGGGTGTGTTTTTTTGCAGATGTCCATATCACTACGCGAAAAACGTTGTATAATACATAATAGACCATGCAGAGCATATCCGATGGTGATGATACTTTTCACGCATCTCAAAGTAGTTGAAACGGACTTGCGTGCAAACTGGAGCCACCATCTGATAGGTACTTTTTTGACTAACACACTTAGGACCGTGTTTTTTCATGGTTGTGCATGACACTAAGGCAAAAATGGTGTTTTATGCTTGATCGACAATGCAAAGCATATCCGATGGGCACAATACTTTGCCCACACCTTCAACCAGGTGGAATTGACTTACATGCAAGGTGGCACACCCATCCCATAAGTGCTTGATCGGATAACATACCTAGCAACGTGTTTTTTTAACGGATGTGCATGACACTAGAGAAAAAATAGTATTTAATGCTCGATCGACCATGCAAAGGATATCCGATGGGCACAACACTTTTCCTACACCGTAACCTAGGTGGTATTGAAATGTTCTCAAAGAGGCACACCCATCCGATAAGTACTTGGTCAGAAAGGGTGTGTTTTTTTGCGGATGTGCATATCACTAGGGAAAAAACGGTGTATAATGCGTGATCGACCATGAAAATCATATCCGATCGTGACAATACTTTGCGTGCACCTCAACGTAGTTGGAATGGACTTGCGTGCAAAGTGGAGCCCCCATCCGATAAGTACTTGCTTAATTAACACACTTAGGACCATGCTTTTTCATGGTTGTGCATGACACTAAGGCAAAAATGGTGTTTTATGCTTGATCGACAATGCAAAGCATATCCGATAAGCATAATGCACACACCTTCAACTAGGTGGAATTGCCTTACCTGGAAAGTGGCACTGCCATCCCATAAGTGCTTGATCGGATAACATACCTAGCAACGTTCTTTTTTACGGATGTGCATGACACTAGAGCAAAAATAGTATTTTTTGCTCGATTGATCATGCAAAGGATACCCGATGGGCACAACACTTTTTGTACACCTCAATCTAAGTGGTTTTGGAATGTTCTCAAAGAGGCACACCCATCCGATAAGTACTTGGTCAGATAACACACCTAAGGGCGTGTTTTTTTGCGGATGTGCATATCACTTGGGAAAAAATGGTGTATAATGCGTGATCGACCATGCAAAGCATATCCGATGGTGACAATACTTTTCACACACCTGAACGTAGTTTAAATGAACTGGCGTGCAAAGTGGAGCCCCCATCCGATAAGTACTTGTTTGAATAACACACCTAGGACCGTGTTTTTTCATGGTTGTGCATGACACTAAGGCAAAAACGGTGCTTTATGCTTGATCGACCATGCAAAGCACATCCGATGGGCACAATACTTTGCACACACCTTCAACTAGGTGGAATTGACTTACATGAAAGTGGCACGCCCATCCCATAAGTGCTTGATTGGATAACATACCTAGCAGTGTGTTTTTTTACGGATGTGCATGACACTAGAGCAAAAATAGTATTATTTAAGGCTCGATCGACCATGCAAAGGATATCCGATGGGCACAACACTTTTATTATGCCTCAACGTAGGTGGTATTGAAATGTTCTCAAAGATGCACACCCATTCGATAAGTACTTGGTCTGATAACACAGCTAAGGGCGTGTTTTTTTGTGGATGTGCATATCACTAGGGAAAAAATGGTGTATAATGTGTGATCGACCATGCAAAGCATCTCCGATGGTGACAATACTCTGCATGCACCTAAATGTAGTTAAAATGGACTTGCGTGCAAAGTGGCATCCCAATCCGATGAGTACTTGTTTGAATAACACACTTAGGACCGTGTTTTTATATGGTTGTGCATGACACTAAGGCAAAAACGGTGTTTTATGCTTGATCGACAAAGCAAAGCATATCCGATGGGCACAATACTTTGCACACACCTTAAACTAGGTGGAATTGACTTACATGCAAAGTGGCATTCCCATCGCATAAGTGCTTGATTGGATCACATACCTAGCAGCGTGTTTTTTTACGGATGTGCATGACACTAAGGCAAAAATGGTATTTAATGCTCGATCGACCATGCAAAGCATATCCGATGGGCACAATACTTTTCCTATACCTTAAACTAGGTGGTATTGAAATTTTCTCAAAGAGTTACACCCATCCGATAAGTACTTGGTCAGATAACATACCTAAGGGCATGTTTTTTTGCGGATGTGCATATCACTAAGGGAAGAACATTGTATAATGCGTAATCGACCATGCAGAGCATATCCGATGGTGACAATACTTTGCACGCATCTCAAGGTAGTTGAAACAGACTTGCCTGCAAAGTGGAGCCCCCATCCGATAAGTACTTTCATATCCTCTTTCATGGTTGTGCATGATACTCAGGTTAAAACGGTGTTTTATGCTAGATCAACAATGCAAAGCATATTCGATGGGCATAATACTTTGCACACACCTTCAACTAGGTGGAATTGACTTACATGCAAAGTGGCACTCCCATCCCATAAGTGCTTGATCGGATAACATACCTAGCAACGTGTTTTTTTACGGATGTGCATGACACTAGAGCAAAAATAGTATTTAATGCTCGATCGACCATGCAAAGGATATCCGATGGGCACAACACTTTTCGTATACCTCAACCTAGGTGGTATTGAAAATGTTCTCAAAGAGGCACACCCATCCGATAAGTACTTGGTCAGATAACACACCTAAGGGCGTGTTTTTCTGCGGATGTCCATATCACTAGAGAAAAAATGGTGTATAAGGCGTGATTGACCATGCAAAGCATATCCGATGGTGACAATACTTTGCACGAACATCAACGTAGTTGAAAAAAACTTGCGTCAAAAGTGGAGCCCGCATTCGATAAGTACTTGTTTGAATAACACACCTAGGACCGTGTTTTTTCATGGTTGTGCATGACACTAGGCCACAACGGTGTTTTATGCTTGGTCGACAATGCAAAGCACATCCGATGGGCACAATAGTTTGCACACACCTTCAACTAGGTGGAATCGACTTACATGCAAAGTGGCACGCCCATCCCATAAGTGCTTGATTGGATAACATACCTAGTAGTGTGTTTTTTTTACGGATGTGCATGACACTAGAGCAAAAATAGTATTTAATGCTCGATCAACCATGAAAAGGATACCTGATGGGCACAACACTTTTCCTACACCGCAACCTAGGTGGTATTGAAATGTTCTCAAAGAGGCACACCCATCCGATAAGTACTTGGTCAGAAAGGGCGTGTTTTTTTGTGGATGTGCATATCACTAGGGAAAAAACGGTGTATAATGCGTGATCGACCATGCAAATCATGAACGATGGTGACAATACTTTGCGTGCACCTCAACCTAGTTGAAATGGACTTGGGTGCAAAGTGGAGCCCCCATCCGATAAGTACTTGTTTAATTAACACACTTAGGACCATGTTTTTTCATGGTTGTGCATGACACTAAGGCAAAAACGGTGTTTTATGCTTGATCGACAATGCAAAGCATATCCGATAAGCACAATACTTTGCACACACCTTCAACTAAGTGGAATTGCCTTACCTGGAAAGTGGCACTGCCATCCCATAAGTGCTTGATCGGATAACATACCTAGCAACGTTTTTTTTTACGGATGTGCATGACACTAGAGCAAAAATAGTATTTTTTGCTCGATTGATCATGAAAAGGATATCCGATGGGCACAACACTTTTTGTAAACCTCAACCTAAGTGGTATTGGAATGTTCTCAAAGAGGCACACCCATCCGATAAGTACTTGGTCAAATAACACACCTAAGGGCGTGTTTTTTTGCGGATGTGCATATCACTTGGGAAAAAATGGTGTATAATGCGTGATCGACCATGCAAAGCATATCCGATGGTGACAATACTTTGCACACACCCAAACATAGTTTAAATGTACTGGCGTGCAAAGTGGAGCCCCCATCCGATAAGTACTTGTTTGAATAACACACCTAGGACCGTGTTTTTTCATGGTTGGTCATGACACTAAGGCAAAAACGGTGCTTTATGCTTGATCGACCATGCAAAGCATATCCAATGGGCACAATACCTTGCATACACCTTCAACTAGGTGGACTTGACTTATATGCAAAGTGGCACGCCCATCCCATAAGTGCTTGATTGGATAACATACCTAGCAGCGTGTTTTTTTACGGATGTGCATGACATTAGAGCAAAAATAGTATTTAATGCTCGATCGACCATGCAAAGGATATCCGATGGGCACAACACTTTTTGTATGCCTCAACCTAGGTGGTATTGAAATGTTCTCAAAGAGGCACACCCATCCGATAAGTACTTGGTCAGATAACACAGCTAAGGGCATGTTTTTTTGTGGATGTGCATATCACTAGGGAAAAAATGGTGTATAATGTGTGATCGACCATGCAAAGCATCTCCGATGGTGACAATACTCTGCATGCACCTAAATGTAGTTAAAATGGACTTGCGTGCAAAGTGGCATCCCAATCCGATGAGTACTTGTTTGAATAACACACTTAGGACCGTGTTTTTATATGGTTGTGCATGACACTAAGGCAAAAACGGTGTTTTATGCTTGATCGACAAAGCAAAGCATATCCGATGGGCACAATACTTTGCACACACCTTAAACTAGGTGGAATTGACTTACATGCAAAGTGGCATTCCCATCGCATAAGTGCTTGATTGGATAACATACCTAGCAGCGTGTTTTTTTACGGATGTGCATGACACTAAGGCAAAAATGGTATTTAATGCTCGATCGACCATGCAAAGCATATCCGATGGGCACAATACTTTTCCTATACCTTAAAATAGGTGGTATTGAAATTTTCTCAAAGAGTTACACCCATCCGATAAGTACTTGGTCAGATAACATACCTAAGGGCATGTTTTTTTGCGGATGTGCATATCACTAAGGGAAGAACATTGTATAATGCGTAATCGACCATGTAGAGCATATCCGATGGTGACAATACTTTGCACGCATCTCAAGGTAGTTGAAACAGACTTGCCTGCAAAGTGGAGCCCCCATCCGATAAGTACTTTCATATCCTCTTTCATGGTTGTGCATGATACTCAGGTTAAAACGGTGTTTTATGCTAGATCAACAATGCAAAGCATATTCGATGGGCATAATACTTTGCACACACCTTCAACTAGCTGGAATTGACTTACATGCAAAGTGGCACTCCCATCCCATAAGTGCTTGATCGGATAACATACCTAGCAACGTGTTTTTTTACGGATGTGCATGACACTAGAGCAAAAATAGTATTTAATGCTCGATCGACCATGCAAAGGATATCCGATGGGCACAACACTTTTCGTATACCTCAACCTAGGTGGTATTGAAAATGTTCTCAAAGAGGCACACCCATCCGATAAGTACTTGGTCAGATAACACACCTAAGGGCGTGTTTTTCTGCGGATGTCCATATCACTAGAGAAAAAATGGTGTATAAGGCGTGATTGACCATGCAAAGCATATCCGATGGTGACAATACTTTGCACGAACATCAACGTAGTTGAAAAAAACTTGCGTCAAAAGTGGAGCCCGCATTCGATAAGTACTTGTTTGAATAACACACCTAGGACCGTGTTTTTTCATGGTTGTGCATGACACTAGGCCACAACGGTGTTTTATGCTTGGTCGACAATGCAAAGCACATCCGATGGGCACAATAGTTTGCACACACCTTCAACTAGGTGGAATCGACTTACATGCAAAGTGGCACGCCCATCCCATAAGTGCTTGATTGGATAACATACCTAGTAGTGTGTTTTTTTTACGGATGTGCATGACACTAGAGCAAAAATAGTATTTAATGCTCGATCAACCATGAAAAGGATACCTGATGGGCACAACACTTTTCCTACACCGCAACCTAGGTGGTATTGAAATGTTCTCAAAGACGCACACCCATCCGATAAATACTTGGTCAGAAAGGGCGTGTTTTTTTGTGGATGTGCATATCACTAGGGAAAAAACGGTGTATAATGCGTGATCGACCATGCAAATCATGAACGATGGTGACAATACTTTGCGTGCACCTCAACCTAGTTGAAATGGACTTGGGTGCAAAGTGGAGCCCCCATCCGATAAGTACTTGTTTAATTAACACACTTAGGACCATGTTTTTTCATGGTTGTGCATGACACTAAGGCAAAAACGGTGTTTTATGCTTGATCGACAATGCAAAGCATATCCGATAAGCACAATACTTTGCACACACCTTCAACTAAGTGGAATTGCCTTACCTGGAAAGTGGCACTGCCATCCCATAAGTGCTTGATCGGATAACATACCTAGCAACGTTTTTTTTTACGGATGTGCATGACACTAGAGCAAAAATAGCATTTTTTGCTCGATTGATCATGAAAAGGATATCCGATGGGCACAACACTTTTTGTAAACCTCAACCTAAGTGGTATTGGAATGTTCTCAAAGAGGCACACCCATCCGATAAGTACTTGGTCAAATAACACACCTAAGGGCGTGTTTTTTTGCGGATGTGCATATCACTTGGGAAAAAATGGTGTATAATGCGTGATCGACCATGCAAAGCATATCCGATGGTGACAATACTTTGCACACACCCAAACATAGTTTAAATGTACTGGCGTGCAAAGTGGAGCCCCCATCCGATAAGTACTTGTTTGAATAACACACCTAGGACCGTGTTTTTTCATGGTTGGTCATGACACTAAGGCAAAAACGGTGCTTTATGCTTGATCGACCATGCAAAGCATATCCAATGGGCACAATACCTTGCATACACCTTCAACTAGGTGGACTTGACTTATATGCAAAGTGGCACGCCCATCCCATAAGTGCTTGATTGGATAACATACCTAGCAGCGTGTTTTTTTACGGATGTGCATGACATTAGAGCAAAAATAGTATTTAATGCTCGATCGACCATGCAAAGGATATCCGATGGGCACAACACTTTTTGTATGCCTCAACCTAGGTGGTATTGAAATGTTCTCAAAGAGGCACACCCATCCGATAAGTACTTGGTCAGATAACACAGCTAAGGGCATGTTTTTTTGTGGATGTGCATATCACTAGGGAAAAAATGGTGTATAATGTGTGATCGACCATGCAAAGCATCTCCGATGGTGACAATACTCTGCATGCACCTAAATGTAGTTAAAATGGACTTGCGTGCAAAGTGGCATCCCAATCCGATGAGTACTTGTTTGAATAACACACTTAGGACCGTGTTTTTATATGGTTGTGCATGACACTAAGGCAAAAACGGTGTTTTATGCTTGATCGACAAAGCAAAGCATATCCGATGGGCACAATACTTTGCACACACCTTAAACTAGGTGGAATTGACTTACATGCAAAGTGGCATTCCCATCGCATAAGTGCTTGATTGGATAACATACCTAGCAGCGTGTTTTTTTACGGATGTGCATGACACTAAGGCAAAAATGGTATTTAATGCTCGATCGACCATGCAAAGCATATCCGATGGGCACAATACTTTTCCTATACCTTAAAATAGGTGGTATTGAAATTTTCTCAAAGAGTTACACCCATCCGATAAGTACTTGGTCAGATAACATACCTAAGGGCATGTTTTTTTGCGGATGTGCATATCACTAAGGGAAGAACATTGTATAATGCGTAATCGACCATGTAGAGCATATCCGATGGTGACAATACTTTGCACGCATCTCAAGGTAGTTGAAACAGACTTGCCTGCAAAGTGGAGCCCCCATCCGATAAGTACTTTCATATCCTCTTTCATGGTTGTGCATGATACTCAGGTTAAAACGGTGTTTTATGCTAGATCAACAATGCAAAGCATATTCGATGGGCATAATACTTTGCACACACCTTCAACTAGCTGGAATTGACTTACATGCAAAGTGGCACTCCCATCCCATAAGTGCTTGATCGGATAACATACCTAGCAACGTGTTTTTTTACGGATGTGCATGACACTAGAGCAAAAATAGTATTTAATGCTCGATCGACCATGCAAAGGATATCCGATGGGCACAACACTTTTCGTATACCTCAACCTAGGTGGTATTGAAAATGTTCTCAAAGAGGCACACCCATCCGATAAGTACTTGGTCAGATAACACACCTAAGGGCGTGTTTTTCTGCGGATGTCCATATCACTAGAGAAAAAATGGTGTATAAGGCGTGATTGACCATGCAAAGCATATCCGATGGTGACAATACTTTGCACGAACATCAACGTAGTTGAAAAAAACTTGCGTCAAAAGTGGAGCCCGCATTCGATAAGTACTTGTTTGAATAACACACCTAGGACCGTGTTTTTTCATGGTTGTGCATGACACTAGGCCACAACGGTGTTTTATGCTTGGTCGACAATGCAAAGCACATCCGATGGGCACAATAGTTTGCACACACCTTCAACTAGGTGGAATCGACTTACATGCAAAGTGGCACGCCCATCCCATAAGTGCTTGATTGGATAACATACCTAGTAGTGTGTTTTTTTTACGGATGTGCATGACACTAGAGCAAAAATAGTATTTAATGCTCGATCAACCATGAAAAGGATACCTGATGGGCACAACACTTTTCCTACACCGCAACCTAGGTGGTATTGAAATGTTCTCAAAGACGCACACCCATCCGATAAATACTTGGTCAGAAAGGGCGTGTTTTTTTGTGGATGTGCATATCACTAGGGAAAAAACGGTGTATAATGCGTGATCGACCATGCAAATCATGAACGATGGTGACAATACTTTGCGTGCACCTCAACCTAGTTGAAATGGACTTGGGTGCAAAGTGGAGCCCCCATCCGATAAGTACTTGTTTAATTAACACACTTAGGACCATGTTTTTTCATGGTTGTGCATGACACTAAGGCAAAAACGGTGTTTTATGCTTGATCGACAATGCAAAGCATATCCGATAAGCACAATACTTTGCACACACCTTCAACTAAGTGGAATTGCCTTACCTGGAAAGTGGCACTGCCATCCCATAAGTGCTTGATCGGATAACATACCTAGCAACGTTTTTTTTTACGGATGTGCATGACACTAGAGCAAAAATAGCATTTTTTGCTCGATTGATCATGAAAAGGATATCCGATGGGCACAACACTTTTTGTAAACCTCAACCTAAGTGGTATTGGAATGTTCTCAAAGAGGCACACCCATCCGATAAGTACTTGGTCAAATAACACACCTAAGGGCGTGTTTTTTTGCGGATGTGCATATCACTTGGGAAAAAATGGTGTATAATGCGTGATCGACCATGCAAAGCATATCCGATGGTGACAATACTTTGCACACACCCAAACATAGTTTAAATGTACTGGCGTGCAAAGTGGAGCCCCCATCCGATAAGTACTTGTTTGAATAACACACCTAGGACCGTGTTTTTTCATGGTTGGTCATGACACTAAGGCAAAAACGGTGCTTTATGCTTGATCGACCATGCAAAGCATATCCAATGGGCACAATACCTTGCATACACCTTCAACTAGGTGGACTTGACTTATATGCAAAGTGGCACGCCCATCCCATAAGTGCTTGATTGGATAACATACCTAGCAGCGTGTTTTTTTACGGATGTGCATGACATTAGAGCAAAAATAGTATTTAATGCTCGATCGACCATGCAAAGGATATCCGATGGGCACAACACTTTTTGTATGCCTCAACCTAGGTGGTATTGAAATGTTCTCAAAGAGGCACACCCATCCGATAAGTACTTGGTCAGATAACACAGCTAAGGGCATGTTTTTTTGTGGATGTGCATATCACTAGGGAAAAAATGGTGTATAATGTGTGATCGACCATGCAAAGCATCTCCGATGGTGACAATACTCTGCATGCACCTAAATGTAGTTAAAATGGACTTGCGTGCAAAGTGGCATCCCAATCCGATGAGTACTTGTTTGAATAACACACTTAGGACCGTGTTTTTATATGGTTGTGCATGACACTAAGGCAAAAACGGTGTTTTATGCTTGATCGACAAAGCAAAGCATATCCGATGGGCACAATACTTTGCACACACCTTAAACTAGGTGGAATTGACTTACATGCAAAGTGGCATTCCCATCGCATAAGTGCTTGATTGGATAACATACCTAGCAGCGTGTTTTTTTACGGATGTGCATGACACTAAGGCAAAAATGGTATTTAATGCTCGATCGACCATGCAAAGCATATCCGATGGGCACAATACTTTTCCTATACCTTAAAATAGGTGGTATTGAAATTTTCTCAAAGAGTTACACCCATCCGATAAGTACTTGGTCAGATAACATACCTAAGGGCATGTTTTTTTGCGGATGTGCATATCACTAAGGGAAGAACATTGTATAATGCGTAATCGACCATGTAGAGCATATCCGATGGTGACAATACTTTGCACGCATCTCAAGGTAGTTGAAACAGACTTGCCTGCAAAGTGGAGCCCCCATCCGATAAGTACTTTCATATCCTCTTTCATGGTTGTGCATGATACTCAGGTTAAAACGGTGTTTTATGCTAGATCAACAATGCAAAGCATATTCGATGGGCATAATACTTTGCACACACCTTCAACTAGCTGGAATTGACTTACATGCAAAGTGGCACTCCCATCCCATAAGTGCTTGATCGGATAACATACCTAGCAACGTGTTTTTTTACGGATGTGCATGACACTAGAGCAAAAATAGTATTTAATGCTCGATCGACCATGCAAAGGATATCCGATGGGCACAACACTTTTCGTATACCTCAACCTAGGTGGTATTGAAAATGTTCTCAAAGAGGCACACCCATCCGATAAGTACTTGGTCAGATAACACACCTAAGGGCGTGTTTTTCTGCGGATGTCCATATCACTAGAGAAAAAATGGTGTATAAGGCGTGATTGACCATGCAAAGCATATCCGATGGTGACAATACTTTGCACGAACATCAACGTAGTTGAAAAAAACTTGCGTCAAAAGTGGAGCCCGCATTCGATAAGTACTTGTTTGAATAACACACCTAGGACCGTGTTTTTTCATGGTTGTGCATGACACTAGGCCACAACGGTGTTTTATGCTTGGTCGACAATGCAAAGCACATCCGATGGGCACAATAGTTTGCACACACCTTCAACTAGGTGGAATCGACTTACATGCAAAGTGGCACGCCCATCCCATAAGTGCTTGATTGGATAACATACCTAGTAGTGTGTTTTTTTTACGGATGTGCATGACACTAGAGCAAAAATAGTATTTAATGCTCGATCAACCATGAAAAGGATACCTGATGGGCACAACACTTTTCCTACACCGCAACCTAGGTGGTATTGAAATGTTCTCAAAGACGCACACCCATCCGATAAATACTTGGTCAGAAAGGGCGTGTTTTTTTGTGGATGTGCATATCACTAGGGAAAAAACGGTGTATAATGCGTGATCGACCATGCAAATCATGAACGATGGTGACAATACTTTGCGTGCACCTCAACCTAGTTGAAATGGACTTGGGTGCAAAGTGGAGCCCCCATCCGATAAGTACTTGTTTAATTAACACACTTAGGACCATGTTTTTTCATGGTTGTGCATGACACTAAGGCAAAAACGGTGTTTTATGCTTGATCGACAATGCAAAGCATATCCGATAAGCACAATACTTTGCACACACCTTCAACTAAGTGGAATTGCCTTACCTGGAAAGTGGCACTGCCATCCCATAAGTGCTTGATCGGATAACATACCTAGCAACGTTTTTTTTTACGGATGTGCATGACACTAGAGCAAAAATAGCATTTTTTGCTCGATTGATCATGAAAAGGATATCCGATGGGCACAACACTTTTTGTAAACCTCAACCTAAGTGGTATTGGAATGTTCTCAAAGAGGCACACCCATCCGATAAGTACTTGGTCAAATAACACACCTAAGGGCGTGTTTTTTTGCGGATGTGCATATCACTTGGGAAAAAATGGTGTATAATGCGTGATCGACCATGCAAAGCATATCCGATGGTGACAATACTTTGCACACACCCAAACATAGTTTAAATGTACTGGCGTGCAAAGTGGAGCCCCCATCCGATAAGTACTTGTTTGAATAACACACCTAGGACCGTGTTTTTTCATGGTTGGTCATGACACTAAGGCAAAAACGGTGCTTTATGCTTGATCGACCATGCAAAGCATATCCAATGGGCACAATACCTTGCATACACCTTCAACTAGGTGGACTTGACTTATATGCAAAGTGGCACGCCCATCCCATAAGTGCTTGATTGGATAACATACCTAGCAGCGTGTTTTTTTACGGATGTGCATGACATTAGAGCAAAAATAGTATTTAATGCTCGATCGACCATGCAAAGGATATCCGATGGGCACAACACTTTTTGTATGCCTCAACCTAGGTGGTATTGAAATGTTCTCAAAGAGGCACACCCATCCGATAAGTACTTGGTCAGATAACACAGCTAAGGGCATGTTTTTTTGTGGATGTGCATATCACTAGGGAAAAAATGGTGTATAATGTGTGATCGACCATGCAAAGCATCTCCGATGGTGACAATACTCTGCATGCACCTAAATGTAGTTAAAATGGACTTGCGTGCAAAGTGGCATCCCAATCCGATGAGTACTTGTTTGAATAACACACTTAGGACCGTGTTTTTATATGGTTGTGCATGACACTAAGGCAAAAACGGTGTTTTATGCTTGATCGACAAAGCAAAGCATATCCGATGGGCACAATACTTTGCACACACCTTAAACTAGGTGGAATTGACTTACATGCAAAGTGGCATTCCCATCGCATAAGTGCTTGATTGGATAACATACCTAGCAGCCGTGTTTTTTTACGGATGTGCATGACACTAAGGCAAAAATGGTATTTAATGCTCGATCGACCATGCAAAGCATATCCGATGGGCACAATACTTTTCCTATACCTTAAAATAGGTGGTATTGAAATTTTCTCAAAGAGTTACACCCATCCGATAAGTACTTGGTCAGATAACATACCTAAGGGCATGTTTTTTTGCGGATGTGCATATCACTAAGGGAAGAACATTGTATAATGCGTAATCGACCATGTAGAGCATATCCGATGGTGACAATACTTTGCACGCATCTCAAGGTAGTTGAAACAGACTTGCCTGCAAAGTGGAGCCCCCATCCGATAAGTACTTTCATATCCTCTTTCATGGTTGTGCATGATACTCAGGTTAAAACGGTGTTTTATGCTAGATCAACAATGCAAAGCATATTCGATGGGCATAATACTTTGCACACACCTTCAACTAGCTGGAATTGACTTACATGCAAAGTGGCACTCCCATCCCATAAGTGCTTGATCGGATAACATACCTAGCAACGTGTTTTTTTACGGATGTGCATGACACTAGAGCAAAAATAGTATTTAATGCTCGATCGACCATGCAAAGGATATCCGATGGGCACAACACTTTTCGTATACCTCAACCTAGGTGGTATTGAAAATGTTCTCAAAGAGGCACACCCATCCGATAAGTACTTGGTCAGATAACACACCTAAGGGCGTGTTTTTCTGCGGATGTCCATATCACTAGAGAAAAAATGGTGTATAAGGCGTGATTGACCATGCAAAGCATATCCGATGGTGACAATACTTTGCACGAACATCAACGTAGTTGAAAAAAACTTGCGTCAAAAGTGGAGCCCGCATTCGATAAGTACTTGTTTGAATAACACACCTAGGACCGTGTTTTTTCATGGTTGTGCATGACACTAGGCCACAACGGTGTTTTATGCTTGGTCGACAATGCAAAGCACATCCGATGGGCACAATAGTTTGCACACACCTTCAACTAGGTGGAATCGACTTACATGCAAAGTGGCACGCCCATCCCATAAGTGCTTGATTGGATAACATACCTAGTAGTGTGTTTTTTTTACGGATGTGCATGACACTAGAGCAAAAATAGTATTTAATGCTCGATCAACCATGAAAAGGATACCTGATGGGCACAACACTTTTCCTACACCGCAACCTAGGTGGTATTGAAATGTTCTCAAAGACGCACACCCATCCGATAAATACTTGGTCAGAAAGGGCGTGTTTTTTTGTGGATGTGCATATCACTAGGGAAAAAACGGTGTATAATGCGTGATCGACCATGCAAATCATGAACGATGGTGACAATACTTTGCGTGCACCTCAACCTAGTTGAAATGGACTTGGGTGCAAAGTGGAGCCCCCATCCGATAAGTACTTGTTTAATTAACACACTTAGGACCATGTTTTTTCATGGTTGTGCATGACACTAAGGCAAAAACGGTGTTTTATGCTTGATCGACAATGCAAAGCATATCCGATAAGCACAATACTTTGCACACACCTTCAACTAAGTGGAATTGCCTTACCTGGAAAGTGGCACTGCCATCCCATAAGTGCTTGATCGGATAACATACCTAGCAACGTTTTTTTTTACGGATGTGCATGACACTAGAGCAAAAATAGCATTTTTTGCTCGATTGATCATGAAAAGGATATCCGATGGGCACAACACTTTTTGTAAACCTCAACCTAAGTGGTATTGGAATGTTCTCAAAGAGGCACACCCATCCGATAAGTACTTGGTCAAATAACACACCTAAGGGCGTGTTTTTTTGCGGATGTGCATATCACTTGGGAAAAAATGGTGTATAATGCGTGATCGACCATGCAAAGCATATCCGATGGTGACAATACTTTGCACACACCCAAACATAGTTTAAATGTACTGGCGTGCAAAGTGGAGCCCCCATCCGATAAGTACTTGTTTGAATAACACACCTAGGACCGTGTTTTTTCATGGTTGGTCATGACACTAAGGCAAAAACGGTGCTTTATGCTTGATCGACCATGCAAAGCATATCCAATGGGCACAATACCTTGCATACACCTTCAACTAGGTGGACTTGACTTATATGCAAAGTGGCACGCCCATCCCATAAGTGCTTGATTGGATAACATACCTAGCAGCGTGTTTTTTTACGGATGTGCATGACATTAGAGCAAAAATAGTATTTAATGCTCGATCGACCATGCAAAGGATATCCGATGGGCACAACACTTTTTGTATGCCTCAACCTAGGTGGTATTGAAATGTTCTCAAAGAGGCACACCCATCCGATAAGTACTTGGTCAGATAACACAGCTAAGGGCATGTTTTTTTGTGGATGTGCATATCACTAGGGAAAAAATGGTGTATAATGTGTGATCGACCATGCAAAGCATCTCCGATGGTGACAATACTCTGCATGCACCTAAATGTAGTTAAAATGGACTTGCGTGCAAAGTGGCATCCCAATCCGATGAGTACTTGTTTGAATAACACACTTAGGACCGTGTTTTTATATGGTTGTGCATGACACTAAGGCAAAAACGGTGTTTTATGCTTGATCGACAAAGCAAAGCATATCCGATGGGCACAATACTTTGCACACACCTTAAACTAGGTGGAATTGACTTACATGCAAAGTGGCATTCCCATCGCATAAGTGCTTGATTGGATAACATACCTAGCAGCGTGTTTTTTTACGGATGTGCATGACACTAAGGCAAAAATGGTATTTAATGCTCGATCGACCATGCAAAGCATATCCGATGGGCACAATACTTTTCCTATACCTTAAAATAGGTGGTATTGAAATTTTCTCAAAGAGTTACACCCATCCGATAAGTACTTGGTCAGATAACATACCTAAGGGCATGTTTTTTTGCGGATGTGCATATCACTAAGGGAAGAACATTGTATAATGCGTAATCGACCATGTAGAGCATATCCGATGGTGACAATACTTTGCACGCATCTCAAGGTAGTTGAAACAGACTTGCCTGCAAAGTGGAGCCCCCATCCGATAAGTACTTTCATATCCTCTTTCATGGTTGTGCATGATACTCAGGTTAAAACGGTGTTTTATGCTAGATCAACAATGCAAAGCATATTCGATGGGCATAATACTTTGCACACACCTTCAACTAGCTGGAATTGACTTACATGCAAAGTGGCACTCCCATCCCATAAGTGCTTGATCGGATAACATACCTAGCAACGTGTTTTTTTACGGATGTGCATGACACTAGAGCAAAAATAGTATTTAATGCTCGATCGACCATGCAAAGGATATCCGATGGGCACAACACTTTTCGTATACCTCAACCTAGGTGGTATTGAAAATGTTCTCAAAGAGGCACACCCATCCGATAAGTACTTGGTCAGATAACACACCTAAGGGCGTGTTTTTCTGCGGATGTCCATATCACTAGAGAAAAAATGGTGTATAAGGCGTGATTGACCATGCGAAGCATATCCGATGGTGACAATACTTTGCACGAACATCAACGTAGTTGAAAAAAACTTGCGTCAAAAGTGGAGCCCGCATTCGATAAGTACTTGTTTGAATAACACACCTAGGACCGTGTTTTTTCATGGTTGTGCATGACACTAGGCCACAACGGTGTTTTATGCTTGGTCGACAATGCAAAGCACATCCGATGGGCACAATAGTTTGCACACACCTTCAACTAGGTGGAATCGACTTACATGCAAAGTGGCACGCCCATCCCATAAGTGCTTGATTGGATAACATACCTAGTAGTGTGTTTTTTTTACGGATGTGCATGACACTAGAGCAAAAATAGTATTTAATGCTCGATCAACCATGAAAAGGATACCTGATGGGCACAACACTTTTCCTACACCGCAACCTAGGTGGTATTGAAATGTTCTCAAAGACGCACACCCATCCGATAAATACTTGGTCAGAAAGGGCGTGTTTTTTTGTGGATGTGCATATCACTAGGGAAAAAACGGTGTATAATGCGTGATCGACCATGCAAATCATGAACGATGGTGACAATACTTTGCGTGCACCTCAACCTAGTTGAAATGGACTTGGGTGCAAAGTGGAGCCCCCATCCGATAAGTACTTGTTTAATTAACACACTTAGGACCATGTTTTTTCATGGTTGTGCATGACACTAAGGCAAAAACGGTGTTTTATGCTTGATCGACAATGCAAAGCATATCCGATAAGCACAATACTTTGCACACACCTTCAACTAAGTGGAATTGCCTTACCTGGAAAGTGGCACTGCCATCCCATAAGTGCTTGATCGGATAACATACCTAGCAACGTTTTTTTTTACGGATGTGCATGACACTAGAGCAAAAATAGCATTTTTTGCTCGATTGATCATGAAAAGGATATCCGATGGGCACAACACTTTTTGTAAACCTCAACCTAAGTGGTATTGGAATGTTCTCAAAGAGGCACACCCATCCGATAAGTACTTGGTCAAATAACACACCTAAGGGCGTGTTTTTTTGCGGATGTGCATATCACTTGGGAAAAAATGGTGTATAATGCGTGATCGACCATGCAAAGCATATCCGATGGTGACAATACTTTGCACACACCCAAACATAGTTTAAATGTACTGGCGTGCAAAGTGGAGCCCCCATCCGATAAGTACTTGTTTGAATAACACACCTAGGACCGTGTTTTTTCATGGTTGGTCATGACACTAAGGCAAAAACGGTGCTTTATGCTTGATCGACCATGCAAAGCATATCCAATGGGCACAATACCTTGCATACACCTTCAACTAGGTGGACTTGACTTATATGCAAAGTGGCACGCCCATCCCATAAGTGCTTGATTGGATAACATACCTAGCAGCGTGTTTTTTTACGGATGTGCATGACATTAGAGCAAAAATAGTATTTAATGCTCGATCGACCATGCAAAGGATATCCGATGGGCACAACACTTTTTGTATGCCTCAACCTAGGTGGTATTGAAATGTTCTCAAAGAGGCACACCCATCCGATAAGTACTTGGTCAGATAACACAGCTAAGGGCATGTTTTTTTGTGGATGTGCATATCACTAGGGAAAAAATGGTGTATAATGTGTGATCGACCATGCAAAGCATCTCCGATGGTGACAATACTCTGCATGCACCTAAATGTAGTTTAAATGGACTTGCGTGCAAAGTGGCATCCCAATCCGATGAGTACTTGTTTGAATAACACACTTAGGACCGTGTTTTTATATGGTTGTGCATGACACTAAGGCAAAAACGGTGTTTTATGCTTGATCGACAAAGCAAAGCATATCCGATGGGCACAATACTTTGCACACACCTTAAACTAGGTGGAATTGACTTACATGCAAAGTGGCATTCCCATCGCATAAGTGCTTGATTGGATAACATACCTAGCAGCGTGTTTTTTTACGGATGTGCATGACACTAAGGCAAAAATGGTATTTAATGCTCGATCGACCATGCAAAGCATATCCGATGGGCACAATACTTTTCCTATACCTTAAACTAGGTGGTATTGAAATTTTCTCAAAGAGTTACACCCATCCGATAAGTACTTGGTTAGATAACATACCTAAGGGCATGTTTTTTTGCGGATGTGCATATCACTAAGGGAAGAACATTGTATAATGCGTAATCGACCATGCAGAGCATATCCGATGGTGACAATACTTTGCACGCATCTCAAGGTAGTTGAAACAGACTTGCCTGCAAAGTGGAGCCCCCATCCGATAAGTACTTTCATATCCTCTTTCATGGTTGTGCATGATACTCAGGTTAAAACGGTGTTTTATGCTAGATCAACAATGCAAAGCATATTCGATGGGCATAATACTTTGCACACACCTTCAACTAGGTGGAATTGACTTACATGCAAAGTGGCACTCCCATATCATAAGTGCTTGATTGGATAACATACCTAGCAACGTGTTTTTTTACGGATGTGCATGACACTAGAGCAAAAATAGTATTTAATGCTCGATCGACCATGCAAAGGATATCCGATGGGCACAACACTTTTCGTATACCTCAACCTAGGTGGTATTGAAAATGTTCTCAAAGAGGCACACCCATCCGATAAGTACTTGGTCAGATAACACACCTAAGGGCGTGTTTTTCTGCGGATGTCCATATCACTAGAGAAAAAATGGTGTATAAGGCGTGATTGACCATGCAAAGCATATCCGATGGTGACAATACTTTGCACGAACATCAACGTAGTTGAAAAAAACTTGCGTCAAAAGTGGAGCCCGCATTCGATAAGTACTTGTTTGAATAACACACCTAGGACCGTGTTTTTTCATGGTTGTGCATGACACTAGGCCACAACGGTGTTTTATGCTTGGTCGACAATGCAAAGCACATCCGATGGGCACAATAGTTTGCACACACCTTCAACTAGGTGGAATCGACTTACATGCAAAGTGGCACTCCCATCCCATAAGTGCTTGATTGGATAACATACCTAGTAGTGTGTTTTTTTTATGGATGTGCATGACACTAGAGCAAAAATAGTATTTAATGCTCGATCAACCATGAAAAGGATACCTGATGGGCACAACACTTTTCCTACACCGCAACCTAGGTGGTATTGAAATGTTCTCAAAGAGGCACACCCATCCGATAAGTACTTGGTCAGAAAGGGCGTGTTTTTTTGTGGATGTGCATATCACTAGGGAAAAAACGGTGTATAATGCGTGATCGACCATACAAATCATGAACGATGGTGACAATACTTTGCGTGCAGCTCAACCTAGTTGAAATGGACTTGGGTGCAAAGTGGAGCCCCCATCCGATAAGTACTTGTTTAATTAACACACTTAGGACCATGTTTTTTCATGGTTGTGCATGACACTAAGGCAAAAACGGTGTTTTATGCTTGATCGACAATGCAAAGCATATCCGATAAGCACAATACTTTGCACACACCTTCAACTAAGTGGAATTGCCTTACCCGGAAAGTGGCACTGCCATCCCATAAGTGCTTGATCGGATAACATACCTAGCAACGTTTTTTTTTACGGATGTGCATGACACTAGAGCAAAAATAGTATTTTTTGCTCGATTGATCATGAAAAGGATATCCGATGGGCACAACACTTTTTGTAAACCTCAACCTAAGTGGTATTGGAATGTTCTCAAAGAGGCACACCCATCCGATAAGTACTTGGTCAAATAACACACCTAAGGGCGTGTTTTTTTGCGGATGTGCATATCACTTGGGAAAAAATGGTGTATAATGCGTGATCGACCATGCAAAGCATATCCTATGGTGACAATACTTTGCACACACCCAAACATAGTTTAAATGTACTGGCGTGCAAAGTGGAGCCCCCATCCGATAAGTACTTGTTTGAATAACACACCTAGGACCGTGTTTTTTCATGGTTGGTCATGACACTAAGGCAAAAACGGTGCTTTATGCTTGATCGACCATGCAAAGCATATCCAATGGGCACAATACCTTGCATACACCTTCAACTAGGTGGACTTGACTTATATGCAAAGTGGCACGCCCATCCGATAAGTGCTTGATTGGATAACATACCTAGCAGCGTGTTTTTTTACGGATGTGCATGACATTAGAGCAAAAATAGTATTTAATGCTCGATCGACCATGCAAAGGATATCCGATGGGCACAACACTTTTTGTATGCCTCAACCTAGGTGGTATTGAAATGTTCTCAAAGAGGCACACCCATCCGATAAGTACTTGGTCAGATAACACAGCTAAGGGCATGTTTTTTTGTGGATGTGCATATCACTAGGGAAAAAATGGTGTATAATGTGTGATCGACCATGCAAAGCATCTCCGATGGTGACAATAATTTGCATGCACCTCAATGTAGTTGTAATGGACTTGCGTGCAAAGTGGCGCCCCCATCCGATAAGTACTTGTTTGAATAACACACCTAGGACCGTGTTTTTATATGGTTGTGCAGGACACTAAGGCAAAAACGGTGTTTTATGCTTGATCGACAATGCAAAGCATATCAGATGGGCACAATACTTTGCACACACCTTCAACTAGGTGGAATTGACTTACATGCAAATTGGCATTCCCATTGCATAAGTGCTTGTTCGGATAACATACCTAGCAGCGTGTTTTTTTACGGATGTGCATGACACTAAGGCAAAAATGGTATTTAATGCTTGATCGACCATGCAAAGCATATCCGGTGGGCACAATACTTTTCCTATACCTTAACCTAGGTGGAATTGACTTACATGAAAAGTGGCATTCCCATCGCATAAGTGCTTGATCGGATAACATACCTAGCAGCATGTTTTTTTACGGATGTGCATGACACTAAGGCAAAAATGGTATTTAATGCTCGATCGACCATGGAAAGCATATCTGATGGGAACAATACTTTTCCTATACCTTAACCTAGGTGGTATTGAAATGTTCTCAAAGAGTTACACCCATCCGATAAGTACTTGGTCAGATAACATACCTAAGGGCATGTTTTTTTGCGGATGTGCATATCACTACGGGAAGAACATTGTATAATGCGTAATCGACCATGAAGAGCATATCCGATGGTGACAATACTTTGCACACATCTCAAGGTAGTTGAAACAAACTTGCGTGCAAAGTGGAGCCCCCATCCGATAAGTACTTGTTTGATTAACACACTTAGGACCGTGTTTTTTCATGGTTGTGCATGGTTAAAACGGTGTTTTATGCTTGATCGACAATGCAAAGCATATCCGATGGGCATAATACTTTGTACACACATTCAACTAGGTGGAATTGACCTACATGCAAAGTGGCACTCCCATCCCATAAGTGCTTGATCGGATAACATACCTAGCAGCGTGTTTTTTTACGGATGTGCATGACACTAGAGCAAAAATAGTATTTAATGCTCGATCGACCATGCAAAGGATATCCGATGGGCACAACACTTTTTGTATACCTCAACCTAGGTGGTATTGAAATTTTCTCAAAGAGGCACACCCATCCGATAAGTACTTGGTCAGATAACACACCTAAGGGCGTGTTTTTTTGCGGATGTCCATATCACTAGAGAAAAAATGGTGTATAAGGCGTGATTGACCATGCAAAGCATATCCGATGGTGACAATACTTTGCACGAACCTCAATGTAGTTGAAAAAAACTTGCGCCAAAAGTGGAGCCCCCATTCGATAAGTACTTGTTTGAATAACACACCTAGGACCGTGTTTTCTCATGGTTGTGCATGACACTAAGGCCAAAACGGTGTTTTATGGTTGATCGACAATGCAAAGCATATCCGATGGGCACAATACTTTGCACACACCTTCAACTAGGTGGAATCGACTTACTTGCAAAGTGGCACACCCATCCCATAAGTGCTTGATCGGATATTATACCTAGTAGTGTGTTTTCTTTACGGATGTGCATGACACTAGAGCAAAAATAGTATTTAATGCTCCATCGACCATGAAAAGGATATCCGATGGGCACAATACTTTTTGTACGCCTCAACCTACGTGGTATTGAAATGTTCTCAAAGATGCACGCCCATCCGATAAGTACTTCGTTAGATAACACACCTAAGGGTGTGTTTTTTTGCGGATGTGCATACCACTAGGGAAAAAATGGTGTATAATGCATGATCGACCATGCTAATCATATCCGATGGTGACAATACTTTGCACGCACCTCAACATAGTTGAAACGGACTTGCTTGCAAAGTGGAGCCCCCATCCGATAAGTACTTGTTTGAATAACACACCTACGGCCATGTTTTTATATGGTTGTGTATGACACAAAGACAAAAACGGTGTTTTATGCTTGATCAACAATGCAAAGCATATCCGATGGGCACAATACCTTGCACACACCTGCAACTAGGTGGAATTGACTTACATTCAAAGTGGCATTCCCATCCCATAAGTACTTGATCGGATAACACCCCTAGCAGCGTGCTTTTTTACGGATGTGCATGACACTAAGGAAAAAAGGCATTTAATGCTCGATCGACCATGCAAAGCATATCCGATGGGCACAATACTTTTCCTACACCTTAACCTAGGTTGTATGGAAATTTTTTTAAAGAGGCACACCCATCCGATAAGTATTTGGTCAGATAACATGCCTAAGGGCGTGTTTTTTTACAGATGTGCATATCACTACAGGAAAAACGTTGTATAATGTGTAATCGACCATGCAGAGCATATCCAATGGTGACAATACTTTGCACGCATCTCAACGTAGTTGAAATGGATTTGCGTGCAAACTGGAGCCACCATCCAATAAGTACTTGTTTGATTAACACACTTAGGACCGTGTTTTTTCATGGTTGTGCATGACACAAAGGCAAAATCGGTGTTTTATGCTTGATCGACAATGCAAAGCATATCCGTTGGGCACAATACTTTGAAAACACCTTCAACTAGGTGGAATTAACTTACATGCAAAGTGGCACACCCATCCCATAAGTGCTTGATCGGATAACATACCTAGCAGCGTGTTTTTTTTACGGATGTGCATGACACTAGAGCAAAAATAGTATTTAATGCTCGATCGATCATGCAAAGGATATCCGATGGGACAACACTTTTCCTACACTGCAACCTAGGTGGTATTGAAATGTTCTCATAGAGGCACACCCATACGATAAGTACTTGGTCAGATAACACACCTAAGGATGTGTTTTTTTGCGGATGTGCATATCACTAGGGAAAAAATGGTGTATAATGCATGATCGACCATGCAAATCTTATCTGATGGTGACAATACTTTGCGCGCACCTCAATGTAGTTTAAATGGACTTGTGTGCAAAGTGGAGCCCCCATCCGATAAGTACTTGTTTAATTAACACACTTAGGACCGTGTTTTTTCATGGTTGTGCATGACACTAAGGCAAAAATGGTGTTTTATGCTTGATCGATAATGCAAAGCATATTCGATGGGCACAATAATTTGCACACACCTTCAACTAGGTGGAATTTACTTACCTGCAAAGTGATACTCCCATCCCATAAGTGCTTGATCGGATAACATACCTAGCAACGTGTTTTTTTACGGATGTGCATGACACTAGAGCAAAAATAGTATTTATTGCTCGATCGATCATGCAAAGGATATCCGATGGGCACAACACTTTTCGTACAGGCATGTTTTTTTGCGGATGTGCATATCACTCGAGAAAAAATGGTGTATAATGCATAATCGACCATGAAAAGCATATCCGATGGTGACAATACTTTGCACGCACCTCAATGTAGTTGAAACAGACTGGCGTGAAAAGTGGAGCCCCCATCCGATAAGTACTTGTTTGAATAACACACCTAGGACCGTGTTTTTTCATGGTTGTGCATGACACTAAGGCAAAAACGGTGCTTTACGCTTGATCGACAATGCAAAGCAGATCCGATGGGCACAATACTTTGCACACACCTTCAACTAGGTGGAATTGACTTACATGCAAAGTGGCACACCCATCCCATAAGTGCTTGATTGGATAACATACCTAGCAGCGTGTTTTTTTACGGATGTGCATGACACTAGAGAAAAAATAGTATTTAATGCTCGATGGACCATGCAAAGGATATCCGATGGGCACAACACTTTTCGTATGCCTCAACCTAGGTGGTATTGAAATGTTCTCAAAGAGGCACACCCATCCGATAAGTACTTGGTCATATAACACACCTAAGGGCGTGTTTTTTTGCATTAGGGAAAAAATGGTGTATAATGAGTGATCGACCATGCAAAGAATATCCGATGGTGATAATACTTTGCACGCACCTCAATGTAGTTGAAACAGAATTGTGTGCAATGTGGATCCCCCATCCGATAAGTACTTGTTTGAATAACACACCTAGGATCATGTTTTTATATGGTTGTGCATGACACTAAGGCAAAAACGGTGTATAATGCGTGATCGACAATGCAAAGCACATCCGATGGTGATAATACTTTGCACGCACCTCAACGTAGTTGAAACACACCTAGGGCATAAGTGCTTGATCCCATACTTTGCACGCACCTCAACGTATTATCACCCATCCCATAAGTGCTTGATCGGATAACATACCTAGTAGTGTGTTTTCTTTACGGATGTGCATGACACTAGAGCAAAAATAGTATTTAATGCTCCATCGACCATGCAAAGGATATCCGATGGGCACAACACTTTTTGTATGCCTCAACCTAGGTGGTATTGAAATGTTCTCAAAGAGGCACACCCATCCGATAAGTACTTGGTCAGATAACACAGCTAAGGGCATGTTTTTTTGTGGATGTGCATATCACTAGGGAAAAAATGGTGTATAATGTGTGATCGACCATGCAAAGCATCTCCGATGGTGACAATACTCTGCATGCACCTAAATGTAGTTAAAATGGACTTGCGTGCAAAGTGGCATCCCAATCCGATGAGTACTTGTTTGAATAACACACCTAGGGCTGTGTTTTTATATGGTTGTGCATGACACTAAGGCAAAAACGGTGTTTTATGCTTGATCCACAATGCAAAGCATATCCAATGGGCACAATACTTTGACACACCTTCAACTAGGTGGAATCGACTTACATGCAAAGTGGCATTCCCATCGCATAAGTACTTGATCAGATAACACACCTAGCAGCGTGTTTTTTTTTACGGATGTGCATGACACTAGAGCAAAAATAGTATTTAATTCTCGATCGACCATGAAAAGGATATCCGATGGGCACAATACTTTTTGTACGCCTCAACCTAGGTGGTATTGAAGTTTTGTCAAAGAGGCACACCCATCCGATAAGTACTTGGTCAGATAACATTCCTAAGGGCGTGTTTTTTTGCAGATGTGCATATCACTATGGGAAGAACGTTGTATAATGCATAATCGACCATGAAAAGCATATCCGATGGTGAAAATACTTTGCATGCATATCAACCTAGTTGAAACAGACTTGCGTGAAAAGTGGAGCCCCCATCCAATAAGTACTTGTTTGATTAACACACTTAGGACCGTGTTTTTTCATGGTTGTGCATGACACTAAGGCAAAAACGGTGTTTTATGCTTGATCGACAATGCAAAGCATATCCGATGGGCACAATACTTTGCACACACCTTCAACTAGGCGGAATTGACTTACATGCAAAGTGGCACACCCATCCCATAAGTGCTTGATTGGATAACATACCTAGCAGGCTCGTGTTCTTTTACGGATGTTCATGACACTAGAGCAAAAATGGTATTTAATGCTCGATCGACCATGCAAAGGATAACTTGGCATGCCCATCTGATGAGTACTTGATCGGATAAGTTCTCCCACCAATAAATTAAGTACTAATTAAAAATTATAATAAATGAGTAGATTATTAAAAAGAGACTAATATTTATGTCATTGTTGCTACTGTAGCTTGCTTGCAAAGGACTCTCACAAAGGAGATGGCTATAGATTTTATTCCAGGGATGGATGTGATTTTATGTAGCAAAAGAGAAGTAGTTGCATTTGCTACAATCCATGATAGTGATCCCAATTCAGTTTGCCACTTTCGAAAACTTGGCAAAGATAAGGTGGCAGTTACTGTATCAAAGATTCTTAGCGCACATGTTGAGCTAAAGTATAAATGTGGAGATATGGAAACACTTGGAGATGTTATGCCCTACAATACATCCAACAAATCATTTATAGCATAGGACAAAGATGAGACTTATGCAATAGACATTATCAAGAATACAAAGTGCACCACCTTGGATTTTACTGTAGGGGACATTTTACAAATGAGATCATTTGCAAATAAGACTGTAGCAGAAGGTGAAGTATTGGGATTTGAACAAGTGGAGCAATGGTCATTTGCACAGATGAGGATTCTAAAAGTCACTGATGATGGTATGGTTGATAACATAACATCCTTATGTGATCCCTACTATGAGGTAGGCAAGAATATGAGATGGAGCATGCAATTTTTAAACATGAGAAAGAGGCACGTCGTTTTCAATGATAAAGACAAGGTATTACAATATCAAAGGACCTAAAAAGTGTGCCCATGTGCCAGGCTCTATCACTTCAAATGTGGATGATTTCAATATACTCAATTATAGAAGTGACATCTTATTTGGAGTGGATGAGTTCATTGGTTCCGAGAAACAAAATGATTTTAGAAGCGAATTAGCCTTATCTGGGGTGGATGAATTCTTGCACAGTGAGAAGGGCAAAGGTTTCAATAGTGATGTCTTGTCAAGTGTGGATGAGTTCATGTATATTAACAAACTTGGTGTCAATCAAGCTTGTGGATTTGTGAAAGCCATGCAAGATGTCCCAATGAGTGATGTTCTCTCAGGAGTGGAAGAGTTTCAAGGTTCTCAATACTCTCGTAGAATATTGAATTCATTGAATGGTCCTAAGAGTATGTTAAAAACGAGGATGAAATCAACTGAGGATTATTCAATATTTAACTTTGATTGTGATATGGACAAGGATGCAATGACCAATCATGGATGCTTGGTTACAAACAAATGTGAGGAGAAGAAGTGCATAAATACAGATAACAACGTGCACAAGGAACAAAAACGGTCGTACATATGCATGAAGAGAAAGCGAATCCAGGCAGATCCACAAAAGCAACCAAAGAGGAAGAGAGTAATGAAGGAAGAGAACATGTTAAATGCATTGGGATATCTATGTTGCAAGCGAAGATGTATGTGCTTCATTGATCTTGCAGACATGAGGGAATGTAGAGGACACGTGTGGCAAAGAAGAGGAAGCGAAAGAAATGAATACTTTCTCACAAGTCTCTCTTGCTTTCTTCAGAATGGCAATAAAAGGCTAAGTTCAAGACAAAAGGTAAAACCTCTTGTAAATGGAAAAAGGATTTGCAATAAGGCATATCGCAATATTACTGGATTATCCCATGGTACATATTGGGATTTAGTCACCAAGGCAAAGGGCGGCAACAAATTTAGCATTCACGGTGATAGAGGAAGGTCCAAATCAAGAATCTCAACTGTCAGGGCAACAGCAATTTCGCAAGACTTCATACATGAAAATGCTTTACCTCAACCCCATATATCTACCAAACTCCCTAACGGTGATGCGATCACTGAAGTGCACCTTCCAATGGGCTTGACAAAGCTCGAGGTATTTGACTCTATTGCAGAAAATCAAAGGCAAAGAGGGGATGCCGTAGCTTCTTCTCATACTTTGTATACTCTTTGGAAGAAGAACTTTGGATATGTTAAAATCCCAAGGAGGCAAAAAATGTCAAAGTGCAATGTCTGTGATGATTTAAAGCGAGCGATTGAGAGTGGAACATGTCCAAATCAAAGGGAATTATACAAAAAAAACCAAAAATCTCATCATGACCTTATTCGACATTCTAGACAAAAATATGCATTTTGGAAGGAGCAAGCTATTTTGCATCCCGATGACTACATGTGCCTTATTGTAGATGGCATGGATCAGAATACAACAACATTGCCTCGTTTTGTTGCCACTCCACCTAAATTACAAGGAAAGCACTTTCTAAAGACACATCTATGTGGAGTGTTAGTGCATGGAATTAAGTTCTTTGTAGATATATGGATTGATTCCTTGCATCTACATGATAGCAATCAAGTTGTAACATCTATTATGAAGGCAATTCGCAATATACATGCAAAAAAAGGTCGCCTACCACCGACTTTGAGAATACAAGCTGATAATTGCTGGCGAGAAAATAAGAATGTACTCATGTTTGCATTCTACTCCATGCTAGTTGCTCATCGAATCTTCAATGAGGTCGAATGTGGATTTTTGTATGTTGGGCATACACATGAGGATATCGATCAGGTTTTTAGCACACTCTCAAGGGAGCTTAAATGCAAGGATGTGGAGACAATAGATGACTTGGTAAGAAGATGTGGCAGGCAAGTTGGTGGATGTAAGGAAAGTACAGTATGTGAGAGGCTCGAAAGAATGTATGATGGGAAGAGCTTCATTCTACCTTTCATACAAATGGGTGGTGATGCATTGACATGTCATACCAATCCACACTACTTTCATTTTTTTTTTAAAGATGAAAAACCTGTAATGCAATGGCAACAGTATTCTCATGATACAAAATGGGAACCTGAAGAACCTTACAGTCTCTTAACTTCAATTCCCAGCAAGGAAAGGTATCCAACATGGGCTCCTATATAAGAATTCAATGAGAGGTCTAACTGTGAAATAGAAGGATTAAAAGCATTTATTACATACAAAGAGGAAATGCTCTCGAGATATCCTGATTCGAAGCCTACTTGGAGAGAACACACTACCATTGTAATTAACAAGACACGAGATTTAATAAAGGACCTTGAGAGAATGCGAGGCTCAAAGGATGTCAAGGAAGAATGCAATATGTTTTGGCCAAATGTTCATAACGATTTGCGCCCAGCTCCAGTCTTTGAAAATGAATTTGTATCAGTACTCCCATGTCCATATTGTGGACCGAAGAAGAGAGAGTTTATGCCACAAGTAGATATAGAGGTCGATTGTTTTGTTGTGGTTTGGCCATCGGATGATGAATATGAGAATGTGAAGTTTTGGGTTGCAAAAGTAGTTGATGTGCAAAGAGATGACCAAGGGAGAGCTACAACATAAGGAGTGGGTCCCAAATTATGAAGCGGTCTCTCAAGTTTCGACGGAGACAATCATAGTGTCTTGGCATTCAAGGGCAAAGAAATCAAAGAAGCGCATGGGATATGAGGTAGAAGGAAAAATAAAAATACCACAGCAAACTATTTTGCATATACACGAATTTTTAAGGATGCTCGCCATGGAGGAAGTAGAAGGAGACAACGCAAATGAAGAATGTCCATGATTAAAGCTTTGTATTGAAGTCCATTGCAGGATTTTATTTGGGTACTAGGCAAGAAGCCAATCCAAGACAATTATAATCAGAGTCATCACCTCCTATGTTAAATGAGAGTCAAAATATGCACTGGATGTCACCCAAGGGTACCTGCTTGCCAAGACAATAGGGAGTTAATGCAGATGGCACCTGGCAAGGGACTATCACATTGAGCAATAAGACAATGGGGAGTCAATGCACCCAAGGGGCAAGGCTTGGCAAGACAACTTGTGGGAGTTAATGCAAATGGCACCTGTATTTTGCACTGGATGTCACCCAAGGGTCAAGGCTTGGCAAGACAATAGGGAGTTAATGCAGATGGCACCTGGCAAGGGACTATCGCATTAAGCAATAAGACAATGGGGAGTCAATGCACCCAAGGGGCAAGGCTTGGCAAGACAACTTGTAGTCAAATTATGCAGATGGCACCTGGCAAGGAACTGTCGTGACATTGAGCAATAAGACAATGGGGAGTCAAATTATGCAGATGGCATGAATTGAGGCTCTTTAAGAGCAACAATTTAAATTATATTCAATCTATATCATTTTGGATATAAAGACTCTAGCTGAGAGCAACGTCTCTCAATGTAATCATATAATAATAGCTATATGCTATTATACCTCTTTGGTTCAATAAAAAACTTGGGTCTTATGGCACACCTTTGGGTTAGTTAACCAGACCATGGCCCTGCCTTTTGGAATGTCATTATAAGTCTAAGTGTAAAGTGGCTTGGGGGTGTTGAGAAATGTGGTACCATATAATACTAAGAGAAATTATGTGATTGGTGGAGTGGATTGCGTCAATGGATCAATGGCATGTGTACTGGAAAAAGATTATGTTGATCTTGTACTCTAGGTAGATGAGTGAAAGAGAGGGGATGAGCATTTTCCGAGCGAAATCTTCCGAGCGTCCGAGCGAAGGAAAAAAAAAGCTTCCAACTATGTAAAAATATGACAAAAATGGATCAGAAGAAAACATAGTTTCACTTAGAAATATGAAAAGTATTATAGGAATGCCTATTTTATACACGAATATTTATGTGAATCTTTGGGAATGGTGAGAACATAATGGGATGGCTTTTGAAGAAACCCACATGTAGAGTAGACTTCTCTATGAAAATTCCCTTATGATCCTTCTTACAACTTTTTACTTAATAGGGGGTGACATTGAAAAACCTCTCTCAACCTATCTTCATGAAAGGGTTTCTCCAAAGAAAACTCATTGAAGCCAGCCATCAAGGTAGTTTCGCCAGCGAAACCCCTTTGAACAAGGTCTTTCAAGGTAGTTTCGCTGGCGAAACTACCTTGGACAGCACTTTTAAAAGTGACATAACTTTCACATCCAATGTCCAAATATAGTCATTCAGCCACTCAAATTGATTGGAAAACCCCATTTGAGCACATCTATGGGGTTATATTTTGGAAAACCTTGCATATATAGTATTAAATATTACATGTATTTTATGAGAGTGATATATGAGCCCAAGTTAATACTTATTTACAGTAATTTAAATTTCTGTAGAAACATGTCCATAAATATCTTGTTATTAATACTATAAAAACTCTTGAAAGATATTGCCATATGATATGTTTAATAAGTAATTATTTATGTATAATATTATTATATTGAGAGTGATTATGAGGGACGTTTCTTAAATGAATTATTTTTCAATACTTTTTTAAGGTAATAACAACGGTACAAAGGGATGTCTATGAATAAGAAGATTTATGTTATGTAAAAATGAATGAGTGACTAGTCTGTATAATTTTATGATAAAGGGATCTAGTTCTAATGAAAATAAAAGTGTAAAAACCATGTTTCCTAAAGAAATACTATTTTTAAAATCTCTTGAAAAACACGCTCGTATAAACCTGCTCATAGGTTTTTGCTCGTAAAATTGACACATCCGTGAAAGAGACTAGAGTTAAGAGGTGAAAGAGGTGTATGTGTGTCTGGTGGTGGATGGACCATTAATTAAAAGTGGGACAGAGCATTAAATAAAAGTGGGGATGTGATTGTTGTCTCTGTGCCAACATCGACTTATTGTACTTGCATAAGGCTAGAAATAATCCCTCTTAGAAATCCAACTTGCATGTTCTACATGCAAGTTGTACATGCGAGTTCTACATGCAACTCCTACATGCGAGTTCTACATGCAACTCTTACATGTGAGTTCTACGTGCAACTTCTACTTGCAACTCCTACATACAAGTTCTACTTGCAACTCCTACATGCAAGTCCTACTTGCAACTCCTACATGCAAGTCCTACTTGCAACTCCTACATGCAAGTTCTACATGCGATTCCTACATGCATGTTCTACATGCGATTCCTACATGCATGTTCTACATGTGAGTTCTACATGCATCTCCTACATGCAACATGCAACTTGCGAAACCTACATGCAAATTCTATATGCAAGGTCTACATGTAGAGAGAGAATGTCTTACAATTCCTACATGTAGAGAGAGAAGCTCTCCAACTTGTATAAATACCCCATAATGGAATGAAGCCCACACTCTTTGGGGCATTGTGTTGATTTCTACTTCGGTATTCGAAGAAATTGTCTCAAGTGTCCATGCTTCCTTGCACTCCACATCCAAAAGCATGTCCTAACCTGGCAACTCCTCCCCTCTCCTCCAACCTTGCAACCCATCCTCTCCCTCTCCTCCTCCCTCCTCCTCCTCCCTTCTCCTCCTCCCTCCTCCTCCTCCTCCCTCCTCCTCCTCCTCCCTCCTCCCTTCTCCTCCTCCCTCCTCCTCCTCCTCCTCCTCCCTCCTCCTCTTCCTCCTCCTCCTCCCTCCTCTCTCTTCTTTCCCCCATGCTCTTACACCTTCTTCCTCTCCCACTCCTATGCTCCACCTAAACCCTTATTTTCTCAACCCTTAACCTCCATGATCTACGAGGCAAACGAGTTCTCCACAATGTACTCTACCTTGAACCTTGGATCCTCCTTCTAACCAAACTCTGGAACCTCTCTCTAAACCTTGGAACCTCTTTCTAAACCTTGGACCTCCTCTTGAACCTTGGACCCTCCTTCTAAACCCTGAACTTCCCTCTAACCCTCAAACTTCTCCTAAACCCCTCAACCCCTAATGAAGGCGAAAGCCTTTTCGCCTTCATTACCTCAACCATGATGATGCACGATCCTTTTACACATGCATGCACTATGTTTGCTTACCACACTTAAGCCTACGTCTCTCATCAAAATACAACTCGAGGTCCTAAGCTACACATTTCCTACAAACGATAACCCCGATATATCTGTAGGTGACAAAAAGCCTCGAAACCATGCATACTGAGAATACCCTGCTCTTCCTGCGGAAATCGTTGTCTCCTCGCCGCCTCCCTAGTATCAAATCAAATGAGTCCAATTAAACTAAGGTCTCATCGCCGTAACATCTAACTTAACCTAAGCCTCACTACCTCCCTCTAAGCCCTGGCCTCACCGCCTCACCAACTCCGCTTCATCTTAGTTTTCAAAGGAAACAAGGTGGGGATCCCACTAAGGCCCAGCCTTTTGGAATCGCTTGGGGTGTTGAGAAATGTGTTGAGAAAGGCGATGCATGTGGCGTTGAATCCGTTCTATTGAGTTGCAAAAGGCTCCCCGTGATTCCAAAGACAGCAATGCAATTTCACCTGGTGATTCGGCATCTGGGAGTTGCATACGCACCTTTTATATGCTTTTACATAATTCCAAAGCATTTCATCTGGCAATGGGTCAATCCAGTTGCACGTGCAGCTTGTAGATACTCACGTAATTCCAAAGATGGCGATGCAATTTCATCTGGCGTTGACTCCGTTTTTCTCTTTGCACTGCTTGTTTGCTAGCGACGTTCGATATTCGAAGGGAACTCGTTTCCAAACTCCTTCATCTGCATTCTTCTCAACTCCCGGCTGCGTCTCCTCCGACTTCTCCAAGTGTTCCTCTCTTTCTCCGTCTCTCCTTTGGTGCCTAGACTTGTATATATTGAATTCTACGAGCCAGCTGCATGATCATCATCGCCATTTCCTTAATTTCTTCATCAACGCAAAACTAGAACCCCACGGAGCTAGTTCCTATCGCCCGTACTCATGGCTGCTGCTGCTTTTGCAGTAGCTTCTCCTCCCCCCACCCTTTCTCCAGTCGTGAACTGCAGCAACTCCGCCTCAGATCAGCTTGTGAGGGCCACTGCGACTTCTGCTGCAAATGGGGCTTCCCATGGCTTTCCTTTAAAGCCACCTTCTCTTCGTCGGCAGCAGTGCAGACATGAAATCCCCAATCCAGTTCCTCGAAAGGTACCCGCAAGCGGCCTTAACCTCAGCATTCCATGAAACGCATGAGACCGCCGATACACTTAACCAATTTTCCGCCATCAGCACTGACGGAAAGCTTCTTTCTTTCTTTGTGTGAAGGATTTCGCTTTACTTGTCCGCTCTCAGGCACATGATCTGGCAAAATCTGACAAATCGACTTCTGATAGCCATGGCGTGCTTGAGCCAGCAGGACACGGTGCCAGAGTTTCGAAAACTTCAGAAAAGCAACCAGCCTCTACAGCTCAGGTAGAAAGACTGCTAGAAATGAATGCCAGAATGAGGGGATGTTGGATCGATCCTGTAAAGACTTTTCGTGAGCGTAATCTTTCGCGGCAATACACGCACACCTTAGGGAGATGAAGTGCCCTCTCGATAAAGCGGCCTTCCCCCTGTGCATTACTTGCAGTAGTTTTTACTTGTGGTCATGTTGATATCGCAGGGCAAAAATCCGGCGACTGTGATGAATTTGATTGCTCGTGTGGCAAGTAATGCAAAGGAGCGATTTCTCACCGCCATCGTGGATTCTCTGTTTGCTCCGGCTAACGAAGCCAATATCTCCTTTGACGTAATTCCAGAAGCCTGTTCAAACGTCAAATACAACCTGAAACTTCATCGTTGTACTGCGCCAAATGGTATGGCTTTCATAATGGCGAAACATATAGATAAGGTATTTCTTTGCGTTAATGTTGACCCTCGTTCCAGGGGAATTTCGCGCCAGTTCCTGAGATTGGTGGGCGAGTTCCAGTCAAAGTCATTGCAGGAAGCATTCCGGCTGACTTTCCCGTAGGAGTTTATTTGAGAAATGGTAAGGAGAGGCCGAATTCTGACCTCCTTGCAAGTGAATTGACATAAATTTTCTGTTCAGTTCAGTGGCACAATATTGAACGCTAGCTCTTTTGAGCAGGTCCAAATCCTCAATTCGGAGCGGAGCACATGAACTCACCTTTTGGAAAATCCATTTTCCATTGGTTCGAGGGAGATGGAATGATCCACGCAACCTATTTTGGTCCGGACGGCCAAGTTTCCTACCAGAATAAGTATGTGGAGACGGAAGGCCTCAAGTTGGAGAAGGAAAGGAAACGCAGATTATGGCTGAACACGGTGGAGGGCGATTCCAAAGCGATTGCCATGGGGTATCTCTTCAATCAGGTAGGGTAGAAACGGTAGTGCGGCGCAGCGGCGGTAAGGGGGAATGCTGAACATTGGTCTCCATTGGTGCGCCGTGATGGGCGGTGGACTGTGACGGAGTATGAAAATTCGTTGGTACTTGCAGCTACGGTTTGGAAAGGTGAACAAGTCGACCTGCAACACGACGGTGTACCAGCATGGGGGCAGAGTATTGGCTTGCGCGGAGGGAGATTTGCCACTGGAGATCAACCCATCCGACCTCAGCACCTTGAGTGCCTGGGATTGGCATGGAACATGGAATCGTCCTTGCACTGCGCATCCCAAGGTAAGCTCACTAATCCCATTCGTGGTCATCTACTTTGCCCAGATAGTCCTTATCGATTGCTAGTTTCATCGCACTCGATTCTCTGAGTGCAAGAGTCAACCTTTTCAAGACTGTATGTTCGTGCTTCGACATATGCGATCTTAAATATATAACTTTTCAAGACGACGACTTTATGCTTGCTTCATATGCGATCTTAATCGTTCATCGTCGGATCAATCAATATCATTTCCATAATCGACTGTATGCTTGTGCTTCATATGCGATCTTAGTCGCTCATCGTGGCTGCGAACGGATCAATCAATATCTTTTCCAAAATCTTAATGAATAGTGAACATATATTTAGCCGTCTGGATACTGCACAGTCACAATTTGCCAAACAGTGCAGAAGTTGAGACAGCTATAATGTTGTGATGGTGCTTGTTGTTGCAGGTCGATCCAAAAACAAACGAGATGGTCGTCTTCGGATTCAGCCCCCTAAAACCCTATTACATGAGTGGAGTTGTATCTGGTATGGTTTCTCGTACAATTGTTTTCAACTAATTCAATTTCTTTATGATTTAACATACAAGCTGCTGACAACGCATAGACTGATCTTGCAGCTGATGGGCAATTAGTTATCCATAAATGTGACCTTGAATTCGACAAATGCATCTTCTCCCATGACATTGCCATCACAAAGGAGTGAGTAACCCATCTTGTACGGGTGTGTATGGGTAACTCCCACGCATTGTACATGTGAGGTTGTAAACACTAGAAAGGCAATTGTTGCAAGAATAACATGCATGCCGTTTAGAAGGCCATTAGTCCTAAGATCCTTATGTGCATCACTAGGTTTATTAAAGGAAGCTATTATGGAAAGAGTTTTCATTCCATTTCTACTAAACTAACTGAACCCACATAAATTGAGACCTCTCAATGGGCAATGCACTTGCGTTATTTTTCCAATTTCTTTGAACACATGATGAGGAAAGACTAGTTGAATTGTCTAGTTTCTAATCTCATAGTTTTAATTTAAGGGAACATTTTGAAACCTTATCATCTACAAAGAGGTGACAAATATTAGTAAAAAAAGGGAGTGATCGTGCCTTGCTCTTCAATGTCAGAGCGTGAAATCATCAATTCTTTCAATGTAGTTTGTTGTGATTTCTTGCACTCTCATTGGCAAAGCAATAGGTGGCATAATTATGACGAAGTATTCAATCATAACCTACATTTTCCTTGTGCTACATTTGTTTGCAGATATACTCTGATCCTGGATTGGCCTTTGGTTATAGACATAAATCGCCTAAGAAAAGGGGGCAAGTAAGTGATTCATGTCAGATCTTTAAAAGATTGTGATGAAAGTATGTTGCTCATTCACATTTTTCTAATAACATTGCAATAGAAATACAAAATTTCATGCAAGCTTAGTAATATGAGTCCTTGGCTTTAAGCATTATTAAGGATCAAGACACTTTGACCTTATCAAATCTTTTTGTACTTGTAGTTTAGCCTCAGTTTAACAAATAACAAACCATGTGGTACTTATAAATTCTTTTTTCTTTTTTCCATGTTGCTCAACAAGATTTTTTGTATTTGCCAAATCAACATTATGGGCCAGTGATGCAGTGGTCATTAAAGTACATGTGCCTAATTCGTCTTATTACTAATAAATGATCTGAATGAATGCAGCCTTATAACCTTTGAAGGAGATACAATTGCACGGGTTGGAATCATGCCACGCTTTGGAGATGCAAACACAGTGAGATGGTTTGATGTGGAGACAAATTACACCTTTCATATCATAAATGCATATGAAGATGGCGACGAGGTAAATACTCAATCATTTACTTATTCATATATTCAACATTCAATAAAGTCCTACATCATGATCATACAAGAAGATAAAATACAGTCCTACATTATGATCATACAAGAAGATACAATAATTGAACCAAAGGTATAGAAAACCTCAACTATTACATGTTCTTAAGGGGGAACTTATGTGCACTTCATATCATCATACTTGGACAAGGTAATCAAGTAAAATAACCTTCATCAAAAAACTCACATTTTATGCTCTTATGAAATTTGTATGACTAAAATTGAAGACTTGTTATAGTCGCTCTGTAGGTTGTGCTTCAAGGTTGTAAGGCTAGATGTTCATTTTCTCTTTCAACACCAAAAATGGACAAAGTAGAGTACTTCGCACGTGCAATAACTCCGACCAAGCTTGATGCTGCAAAAGACCCAACTATTGATGGTGCATTGTTCACGCATGCACATGAGTGGCGGTTCAACTTGAAAACAGGTTTGAAATCCCTACAAAAAATATCAGGCAATGTGTGACCCTTCTTTAACATCCATAGTTAGAATATTTTTTAATACTCTTCATAGAATCATGAATTATATTGTCTATTACAATTTCCTAAAATGGAACTAAATTGTAGCTTTCAAGAATCTAAATCAACTCGATACATGTTATGTCATAGGGAACACTATTGAAAGAGACTTGACGAATGATTCATTCTCAATGGACATGCCTAAAATAAATGAGAACTTTGTTGGATGCAAAAATAAATATGCCTATGCTGATGTTTTGGACTATGAAGCAAGCAAGCAAGTTGGTAAGCTTTTAACAATTATTGCATCATTTACTATTCTCAAATCTGAAATATGTTTTTGTTTAGTAACCACCTCAAGTAAGCGACTTTCAAGGTTAATAGTCACCTTAAGTAAACCATTTCATCACAATTGGCTCAATATATTTTTACATGCAACTCTCAAGCAGGCACACAATATGTGCTTATACATTATTTCTTCATTAGGTATGCCTAAGTATGGAAAGCTAGTCAAGCTCCATCTTCATGCATGGGTATCTCTCTCTCTCTCTCTCTCTCTCTCTCTCTCTCTCTCTCTCTCTCTCTCTCTCTCTCTCTCTCTTTTTGTCTCTCTCTCTCTTTATATATATATACACACACACATATATATATATATACATATATACACACACACACACACATATATACACACACACATATATATACACACACATATATATATATACACACACACACATATATACACACACACATATATATATATGTGTGTGTGTGTGTGTGTGTGTGTCTGTGTGTGCATGTGCATGTGCATGCATGTGTGCTTGCGTAGGTGCATGCGTGCATGCGTGTGGGTGGGTGGGTGGGTGTGGGTGGGTGTCTCTCCATCCTTGCACCGGGGTTTTTGCACTAGACTTTCCAATCATTTATATTTTTATGTTCTTATTGTATGTATAAGATTCAAATCACAAAATACTTGCTAATATCTTCCATCCTTTTTATGGATTAGGATGAAGATGGCTATGTCAAGAGAACTTTCTATGACCCTGGACCACATGTATACTTGTCAGAACCTTTATTTATTCCAAAACCAAATTGTGTTGAAGAAGATGACGGTTGGATTGTCACATATGTACATGATGAGAAAAGTGATGTCTCTGAGGTTGGTAATTTCATACTAACACGTAATATCACCTAGATGTATGCTCTTTATAAGAAATTAGAATCTAAATATTAAATTGTTAGGAGGCCTTTGGGCTTATTTAGACTTCCTTAGTGGATTTCATAAGATATATGCTAATAGTCATGTTTGGACCTTTTGTAGGTCCACATACTTGATGCAAGAAAATTATGTGGTGAACCATTGGCAAGAATCCAACTGCCTCAAAGAGTACCCTATGGATATCATAGTACATTTGTTCATGGTGTCATATAATTTTCTTATAATTTTGTATCCAAAAGCCATTAACCATTTAACATGGATCACATGCTAGTATATACCCTACCTTATTGATCCAATGGGTATATGTGTATGTTCATAATATGTGACAATCATGAAACTATTTTTGGAGCATCCACCAATGTCCATGTTGGTCGATGAGAATGTCTAGTTGATGACTATCAATGGAAAAAGAAATCAAAGGTTATATAGAAAACTGGTTGTCAAGTGGCCACAAATTTTAAGCAGCAACAAAGTGTGGATCCTAAAGTTTAACACAATGTGTTTAGTCACAAGGAGGTCACAAGTCACCATCTCAAAATTGCAACTCCAAAATCCAAATAAGAAGAAGGCTAGCATGCAAGGCAAAGTGGCCATCATCCATTTAAATAGAAAACATAAAATCAAAATTCAAGTGTAGATCAATCACTATATGTATCATGGTTGAAGTTAATTGCTAATTACCTCGATTGACATGGCCACCACATTTTACACCTTCCTATGTAATCATGTAACTATGCACCCAAGGAATTTATTAGGAATTTCCTTAGAGCTATATTAGGGTGGGCCAAAAGAGTGTAAGCACTAGGAACACTAGAATAGAGAAGCTAGGAAGAGAAGGGAAGCATAGGATTGCCCCCCCTTCAAAAGGTGCTATGTATAAAAGGCCAAAAGTTTGACTTAGTCTTCAATTCTTGTTTGCAAGTTTGATGGAATACAAGCTCCTCTTTTCTTCATGAGTTGTGTCTTGCCTTCTTTCATGCTATTTCCTTTAGTGAATGCCACTCATCCCCTTCCTATTCTATTATCTCTAACACCTATTTCATTAATTTTGGACTTTTTCTGTTGTTTTTGGACGAAGCCCAAAAATCCTTCCCAAATGAAAAGTTTACTTTGTGAAAATATCCTTCCCAAATCAAAATTTTACTTTCTGAAAATATTCTTCCCAAATCAAAAGTTCACTTTATGGCACTATCATATTCACATAAAAATATTGTTTTTTCAATCTATATTTTTGCACCAACATGCAAGAATTTGAAATAATCCTATATTAGAAATTCTTGTTGAGATATCGAGCTCCACTTGCGATATGCCAGCGTGACCGTTGTGCATTTATGTCACCGACTTGTTAGCTGCAGATGCGGTTGGTACACCGCCCACGAATAATAGCTGGATGACAGCTATCCTTATCTACTCTAGTTTGTGGCTTAGCTAGTATGCCACCTTAGTTAGTTGAGTTTGGTTTGAGACCCACATATAGGGTTCTTCTATTTCTTTGTACTTGAGTTCTTTTGGCTTTTACAACTAAGAAGAGGAAAACTATTTTCAGCCTCCACCTGTGTGTGTATTCCCCCATTGTGTATGTGAGAAAGCTGCAAGTGAGACTCCTTCCCTCTCTCCCACTATCTTCACATGGTATTAGAGCCTTGTTCGTGGTAAGGAGCTCAAGAAAGCAAACCAAGTTCGCGGTGTCCTGGTAAGAGGACTAGTGTTGCTTTCCTATTTCGAGTTTGGGAGCAAATCTCTGCAGGTAGCACAGCCAGAAGTGCAAGAGTGCACTGTCTCAGATTGAGACGCCCTTCGCGGTGTGGCGAGAGTGCAGTATATGCTACGGGAGAGGGCGAAGCTAGTGGAAAATGCAACTCAAACAAGAGTTGCACAATGTGCAGAGAGAAAATTTGAGCATAAATGACTACCACATGAAGGTGAAGCAAATTGCAGATGCACTTGCTTCCATTGGATCGCCAATCGAAGATGATGATCTAGTTTCTGTGACCTTGAATGGTCTAGGAAAGGATTATGCACAGTTCCGAACATCCATTGCCATCCGTGAAAAATTTCTTGATTTTGAAGAGTTGTTTGCTCTTCTAATTTCTGAAGAGCAAAGAAATGGGGGTGCATCTTCTTCAGGAGGAACTTCAAAAGAAACTATCTTCTACTTAAATGCTGGAAGAGGTAGAGGCAGAGGAAGAGTCAGTGAGAGAGGGCAGCCTTGTTTCACTTCGATAGTGCTCTCAACCCAGTGTGATAGGCCTCTTGGGGCACGTACCTTCCCTTTGACAATCTCATATAGACTCATGACCCCCCAAATTATGATCTCTGGGAGCTGCAGCACCTATAACCTCTTGATCAGGCGAGAATGGGGGACAGTATCAAATGCCTTATGAAAGTCTACGAAGCAAGTGTAGACTTTCTGCTGCCTCGACTTCGCCTCCTCAATAATAGCCCCCAAGGTGAAAATGTGGTCCAGGGTGGAGTGCTTTCTCCGAAAACCTTCCTGCCCAAGAGCCTGCTGCGCGTGACCCTCTGTGTGGCTGCTGATCTCCCTCTCTAGTATCGACTCATATATCTTAGCCAAAGTGTGGCCAATCATAAGAGTGCGATAGTTCCTAGTGTCCATGGGATCACCTGCCTGGTATATGGGTACTATGGTGGTGGTGCTCTAGGTAGGCAAGAGAGGCCGATCTGCAGGCCATGGTAGAAATCAGAATATGCAGCAAACTCAAGAAAACCAGTCCTATGGAGGAGGACGTGGTAACTCTAGAGGCAGGGGGAGCCAAAGAGGCCGTGGTGGATGGCAGAGAGGCCAAAATGCAAATAACAATGTTGAATGCTACTACTGTGGTAAAATGGGTCATATGGCTAAGGACTGCTGCAAAAAGCAGAATGACATTATGAATGGAAAATTGCATCAAGGCAATTATGCATCTTCTAGTAGACAGGGTGATGACAGAAATGAGCATCTATTTATGGTGTAGCACATGACTAATTCTGTGACAAGTGCAAAAGAACAAAATGATGTGTGGTATGTTGACTCAGGTGCATCAAACCACATGACAGGTCATGCAGAATGAATGCAGGATGCAAGGAAAATGGAAAAACCAGGATTTGTGGAGACTGGTGATGATACTACACATCCTATTGTGCAGATTGGTAAAATTCCCTTGTCTATGCAGGATGGGAAAAAGAAATACCTGTCAGATGTATTTCATGTCCCGAACATCACCAAGAACCTGGTTTCTATTGGTCAAATGGTTGAGCAGGGCTTGCAGGTCAGATTTAATCCTCATGGATGCTTTGTTGAGGATATGAAAAATAACGGTCGCTTGATAGCAAAAGGAAAGAAGAAAGGCAGGATGTTTATGTTGGATGTGGACATGCCTGAATTGAGTGTAGCAATGTTTGCACATGGGACCGGTGTAGTTGCAAATATTGATATTTGGCATAAATGCATTGGTCATGTTAATATACAGCGACTTAAATCAATGCAAGCCCAAAATATTGTTGCAGGATTGCCAAAATTCAAGGTTGCAGAAATGCATAAGGTTTGTGAAGCCTATCAATTTGGAAAACAGGCATGGAAACCATTTCCTAGGCATGTTCAAGAGAGTAAAAAGCCATTGGAATTAATCCACTCTGATGTGTGGACTACTAAAGCTGCATCTATTGGAGGCTACCACTATTTTGTCACTTTTATTGATGACTTCAGTAGAAAAGTTTGGGTGTATTTTATGAAAAAGAAAAGTGAAGTGTTTGGGCACTTTGAAGCTTTTAAATCTATGGTTGAAAAAGAAACAGGCCTGCAAATAAAATGCCTAACACTACAAGGCATAGGCCATTTTTCGACGAAAATACCGACGCTTTTTACATTAAATTTTTTTTCACGGGCACAAACGTCGCTATAAGTGTCGCTAAAAGCATCGAAAAAGGACCGTCGCTATAAAGCATCGCTATATAGCGACACTGGCAAACGTCGCTATATAGCGATACTGGTAATTGTAATCGTCGTGGCCATCGTCTGGTAATTGTAATCGTCGTCGCCATCGTCGCCATCCCATGGTTCTTGCCTGAAGAAGTCGAATCTTAACAGAACTAAAAAAAAAGGGTTAGTGGGGCTAAACAAAGTTAGCCCCACTAATCCTTTTTTTTTTTTGTAATTACAAAAGAAAGTTTTTTTATAACAAAATTTCCCTTGCGAAAAGGGTGATACAAAATCGCTCTTGTGAAATGATGAGCAACAAAAGCATATATATACAACATTGTTTGTAATAAAATTACCCTTCTGAAAAGGTGATACAAAATTGCTCAAACGAGCGGATATACAAAATGCTACTACCACTACTACTCATCTGAATCTGAATCATCCTCGTCTTGTTGGCCTGTTTCTTGGTCCTCGACACCTGTGTCTTCTCCCTGGTCCTCGCCACTTGCGTCTGATCCTTGGCCCTGTTGATCGCTCGCCTCCGATGATGGGACGCTTGAGCTTTGACCCTAAGAGTGAACCATATAAATCAAAAATTAGATTGGAACTTAAATTAAAAAGTGAGATTACAAGTAGGAGTAAACTTATACCGTGCGAGTAGCCACCTCAGCCCAATTGACCGTCACTCCCATTGCCTCTTGCTTAATGAACCATAGCTTTGTTCCTATCCGAAATGCGCATCGCGTCTCTGCATCTGTAGGAAGACGACCCATCGCAGCTTGCTGTGGATCCAAATTACGAGAGTTAGAGTTAGCTAAAGTGCATGTAATATGTAGTAAAACAAATAGAATAATACATTAAATGAGAAGAAGTAGACTTACCATGGTTGCCTCGAACGCATACCGTCCACCTGCACCAAAGTGCAAAGTACCTACCATGTCTAGCCATCTCTTCGCAGCCCTCCTCTGACCCTCGAACAATTCAGGATGGTCCCTATGTTGCTTCTTGAAGTACTTCCAATCAGCTTTGTCTGCCCAGCTGGGTTTAGCCAACCCCTTTGTGATGGAAGTACGCAAGGTTGATCCACGATGCTTCAAGACCAAACCCATGCGCTCTCGCATATAATCGTCATTAAACTCCACATTTGGCGGATTAGGGTATCTTTGTTTTAACTCATCGATCACCGCCTGCTTCTTTTGGGCATCTTGATACCGCCAATCGGTATTTATGCCGCTCTTGAAGTGATGACTCATCAACCTCCTCATGGCGGCCATCACTGCTTTGCCCTTTTTATCTTCTATTATCTCTCCGGTAGATGTGATTTGATAGGAGAGATCCCCTGATGAGTAAGGAGGACTGACGGTAGCAGAGTCTGAAGGAGTGGAAGCTACGCGAGCGCTTCCAGAGCGAGGAGTAGCAGTGGGAGTAGGAGAGGGAAAGGGACCTGACTGATACTGTGTCTCCGGATCAAGTGGAGACCTAAAGGAGCATGAGTGTGCTGACTCGTCTACATATCCCAAGTCAGCACAACATGAGCCGCCCATCCTACTCTTCCTTCCCTTGCGAGAGGCATGCGCAGGTGATGATCCCGCGGTCGAAGGGGCATGAGGGGATGGTTGGGCACTACGTCCACCTGTCGGTGTAGGGGAGGGAATTGCTAAGGTCCTCCGAGATAGCAGAGAGAAGAATCTCGCTGCCTCCTCATCGCTCATCTGTGCTACAAACTCGTCGGGACTTCTGACAAAGCCATGCGCAGCTAGCAAAGGAGTTCCCCGAGGGGTAGTCGCAGTGCTATGTGGAAGAGGAGTCAGACCAGGGGTAGTCGTAGTGCTAGGTCTGAGAGGAGTCGGACCAGGGGTAGTCCTCGGGATAGTCGCCTGAGAGGAATCAAAGTCCTCTGGAGCATAAAGATCATGAGCTCTTCTCCTGCGAGGCTGTCCATACTCATCGGATGAGCGACGTGATCCCATGTCTAACATAGACACAAACATGAAAACAAAAAACAAAAAAACAAACATAAGCATAGGCATATGCATAGGCATAGGCATAGGCAAGAAGAAAGAAGAGGGAAAGGAAAGAAGAGGGAAAGGAAAGAGAAGAGGAAGAAGAGGAAAATAGAGAATAAGAGTTAGAGAGAATAAGCTCATGCTTATGCTTATGCAGAAATAGAGAATGAGAGAAGGGGGAAATAGAGAAGGGGGAAAGAGAGAAGCTAGAGAATGAGCTTATGCAGAAATAGAGAATGAGAGAAGGGGAAAATAGAGAAGAGGGAAAGAGAGAAGCAGAAGCATGAGCTTATGTGGAAATAGAGAATGAGCTTATGTGGAAATAGAGAATGAGAGAAGGGGGAATGAGATAAGGGGGAATGAGAGAAGCATAAGCATAAGAATGAGAGAAGCATGAGGGGGAAAGAGATATGGGGGGAATGAGAGAAGCATAAGCATGAGCTTATGCGGAAATAGAGAAGGGGGAATGAGAGAAGCATAAGCATGAGCTTATGCGGAAATAGAGAAGGGGGAATGAGAGAAGCATAAGCATAAGCTTATGCAGAAATAGAGAATGAGCTTATGCGGGAATAGAGAAGGAGAGAAGCTTCTCTCATTCTCTATTTCCGCATAAGCTCATGCATAAGCATAAGCTTATGGGGAAATAGAAAATGAGCTTATGCAGAAATATAGAATGAGAGAAGGGGGAAATAGAGAAGGGGGAATGAGATAAGGGGGAATGAGAGAAGCATAAGCATAAGAATGAGAGAAGCATGAGGGGGAAAGAGATAAGAGGGAATGAGGGAAGCATAAGCATGAGCTTATGCGGAAATAGAGAAGGGGGAATGAGAGAAGCGTAAGCATGAGCTTATGCGGAAATAGAGAAGGGGGAAATAGAGAAGGGGGAATGAGAGAAGCATAAGCATAAGCTTATGTGGAAATAGAGAATGAGAGAAGGGGGAATGAGAGAAGCATAAGCATGAGCTTATGCGGAAATAGAGAATGAGCTTATGCGGAAATAGAGAATGAGAGAAGCATAAGCATAAGTTTATGTGGAAATAGAGAAATAGAGAAGGGGGAAAGAGAGAAGCATAAGCATGAGCATAAGCATGAGCTTATGCGGAAATAGAGAATGAGAGAAGGGGGAAATAAAGAAGCATAAGCATGAGCTTATGCAGAAATAGAGAATGAGCTTATGCAGAAATAGAGAAGGAGAGAAGCATAAGCATGAGCTTATGCGGAAATAGAGAAGGAGAGAAGCATAAGCATGAGCTTATGCAGAAATAGAGAATGAGCTTATGCTTCTCTCATTCTCTATTTCCGCATAAGCTCATGCTTATGCTTCTCTTCTTCTCTATTTTCACATAAGCTCATGCATAAGCATAAGCTTATGCAGAAATAGAGAATGAGAGAAGGGGAAAGTAGAGAAGGGGGAAAGAGAGAAGGGGGAATGAGAGAAGCATAACCATGAGCTTATGTGGAAATAGAGAATGAGCTTATGCGGAAATAGAGAATGAGAGAAGCATAAGCTCATGCATAAGCATAAGCTTATGCGGAAATAGAGAAATAGAGAAGGGGGAAACTTAAGCATAAGCTCATGCTCATGCATGAGCATAAGCATGAGCTTATGCAGAAATAGAGAATGAGAGAAGGGGGAAATAGAGAAGGGGGAAAGAGAGAAGCATAAGCATGAGCTTATGCAGAAATAGAGAATGAGCTTATGCGGAAATAGAGAATGAGCTTATGCGGAAATAGAGGAGAGAAGCAGCTTATGCAGAAATAGAGAATGAGAGAAGGGGGAAATAGAGAAGGGGGAAAGAGAGAAGGGGGAATGAGAGAAGCATAAGCATAAGCTTATGCAGAAATAGAGAATGAGCTTATGCGGAAATAGAGAATGAGAGAAGCATAAGCTCATGGTTATGCTTCTCTCATTCTCTCTTTCCGCATAAGCTCATGCATAAGCATAAGCTTATGCGGAAATAGAGAAATAGAGAAGGGGGAAACTTAAGCATAAGCTCATGCTTATGCATGAGCATAAGCATGAGCTTATGCTTATGCTAATGCTTAGGAAACTTAAGCATAAGCTCATGCTCATGCATGAGCATAAGCTCATGCATGAGCATGAGCTTATGCGAATGAGAGAAGGGGGAAATAGAGAAGGGGGAAGAGAGAAGGGGGGATGAGAGAAGCATAAGCATAAGCTTATGCGGAAATAGAGAATGAGCTTATGCGGAAATAGAGAATGAGAGAAGGGGGAAATAGAGAAGGGGGAAAGAGAGAATAAGAGAAGAGGGAAAAAAGAGAAGGGGGAAAAAAGAGAATAAGAGAAGGGGGAAGAAGGAAAGAGTTTGAGGGGAAGAGAGGGTTCCTACGCCCATCACTGCAGCTAGCGCTTAAGGCACTAGCTGCAGGCCAATGCAAATAACAAAAATAATAAATGGAAAAAAGAGGAAGCACTTACCTGAAATAGTATGTCCCGCTCGGTGTAGTGGATTGGCCCTACAAAAGAGAGAAAACAACCCATTTTTTCAAATAAGATGTTAGTGGAAGGAGGAGATTACAAAAGCAACTTCTTGAAGGGAGGAGATTGAGGAGACAAGGAAAGGAGGAGATTGAGGAGACAAGGAGAAAGAGAAGGAAGAGAAATACAGAAAAAAGAGGTGAGTTTTCTTTCTTTCTTGAAATCTTGTTTTTTGTTTCAATCCTTTCAAAACAAGCATGAAAACTAGTTTACAGGTTTAGCAATACAAGAAGAAACACTCACAAAACTAAAGCTAACAAACAAACAACCTACATTGTTGAAACAAACTCACCTCTTGAAGAACTTCCTTTCAAGAAACCAAAGAGGGAAAAGGGTAGAGAGGGAGTACAAGAGGTAGGAGAAGGGCGAGGAGTGGAAAATAGAGTGGGAGGTTGCTTGAAATAGGTGGGAGGTCGTCGAAAATAGGTGGGGGAGATATTGGCTTGCTTACTTGAGAGATTAGGGAATAGGATGAAGAAAACGCCGCGCGATTAGAGTTTTGGGTTTTAACCCACAGCGTCGCTATATAGCGACGCTTATTCGTCGCTATATAGTGACGGTTTTAATTAAAAACATCGCTATATGGCGACGGAATAGAGGAAAAGGTCGCTATATAGCGACACTTATAGTCACTTTTTTGATGTAGCATCAAAAGAAGCTCAAACATGCTATTTTATAACTGTTAATATCTCTTCTTCATGCTTATGTTGTGATTTTATAAGTGTAGATGGAAGGGACGAGTAGAAGCTCGTCCGATGATGCACCAATGCCCGAGAGCACGAAGTGGCTTACGGAGAGGTTATACTATCATTGCACTCATTGCAAGCGAGAAGTACGACATCAACGTCGTATTATCATGTGCCACTTGCGGATGTATGGGGAGGAGCCAGAACCAGTACCCCCCATTGGTGTTGCACATGTTGATGGACCATCGGTAAGTCAAAGCTATTTAAGTTCGCAATCTTATTGTATACCAGGAAATAGAAGATCTTATATTTACACGAAATCTTAAAATAGGATGAGGAGGGTGACGAGGGTACACATATACCTTCTCACTTTCAGCAAGACTATAGTCTCCGGGATGATGACGAGGGTATGGTCAACATGATGGATTCCATTTTTAGGGGCACTACATCCCACATACACGTGATGTCAGAGTCTGAGGTCAAAATGCGAGAGTTGCAATCAACACAATTGTACGAGGGTGCTAGGATGTCTAAACTACGTGCTTGTCTCTCAATCTTGAATCTACAAGTACAGTATGGGTGGTCGGATGCAAGTGTCTCGGCCTTAATGAGGTTAGCCCTTGCATTAATTTGACTCATTATTTGGATATTGTTTGTTTTGATGATTCATTTGGATAGTGTCTTTGTCATAGGTTGCTCCAGAAGATGTTGCCTGCACCAAATACCATGCCCGCATCAAGAGATGAAGCGAAAAAGATGCTAACAACGGTGGGTATGGATTATGATACCATCCATGCTTGCCGTAATGATTGTATTCTCTTTCGTCGTGAGCATGGAGATTTGGCTAGTTGTCCAAAGTGTGGGGAACAATGATATAGAGATGACTCGCAGGGTGAGCGGATCTCGGTAAAGGTCTTGAGACACTTTCCCATCATTGCAAGAATACAACACATGTTCCGATGTAAATCCATAGCAGAGTTAATGACATGGTGAGAGTGCTCTCAACGGAAGCAAGAATGGAAGAAGGAGAGAGAGAGACAGAGAGCCACACAAGTTTTGGTGGGTGCAGAACCACCCTAATCTTCTTTTTCATTCATTTATATATGTGTTTGAGTATTGTACATAACTGGGGTTAAGGCACAGTGACCTTTAACCCCACAACCTCCCACTTAAAGGACAATGTGCCTTTAAGGGAGAACAACCAGTGAGCATACTATCCAATGCCCATCAATACACGACAATACTCAAACCGCTGACTAGGTAGACTCTTCGTCAGCATATCTGTAGGGTTATCATCTGTATGAACCTTGACAAGCTCTATGCGCTTGTCCTCAAGTACCTCCCTGATGAAATGGTACCTGACCTCAATGTGTTTGGTCTTTGCATGAAAGACCGGATTCCGTGCTAGCTGAATAGCACTCATGGAATCACTATGCAATGTCGGTACACCTGTATGAATCCCCAAATCTCCCACTAGCCGATCAAGCCATATAGCCTCCTTGCAACCCTCTATAGCTGCAACATACTCAGCCTCTGTGGTAGACAAAGCAACGCACTTCTGTGCGCGAGACATCCACGACACTGCACCACCTGCAAAGGTGAACACATAACCAGAAGTGGATCTCCTACTATCCACATGCCCTGCATAGTCTGAATCTGTGTACCCAAGTACACGCATGTCTCCTTTACCAAAGCAAATGCACATCTCCTTGGTACCCTTCATGTACCTCATGATGCACTTAACTGCCTCCCAATGCCTCTTTCCTGGATTAGCCATATATCGGCTAACAACTCCCACTGCAAATGCAATGTCTGGTCTAGTAGCTATCATAGCATACATAAGACTCCCAACTGCTGATGCATAAGGAACCTTGGCCATCATGGCCCTTTCCTCATCTGATTTGGGAGTATCTGTGTGACTCAGTTTCACATATGGAGGCAATGGAGTACTCACTGCCTTCCCCCCCTCCATATTGAAACGCTGCAATACTTTTGTAACATACTCTTTTTGTGAAAGCCAAAGGAGTTTCCTACTCCGATCACGCGTGATGCGCATACCAAGAATATGACCTGCAAATCCCAAATCCTTCATATCAAAGGCCTCATGCAACTTGGCCTTTAATGCATCTAGCTCATAAGTATTCTTGCTAGCCAATAGCATATCATCCACATATAGTGCCAGGATTATCAGGCTACTATCCTTAGCCCTTTTAGTGTAGAGGCAGTGATCAATTTCACTCCTTCTAAAACCCTGGGACCGAATGAAAGCATCAAACTTCTGATACCATTCTCTAGGTGCTTGCTTAAGACCATAGAGACTCTTTTTCAGCTTGCAAACTAAATGCTCTTTGCCCTTTTCTTCAAAGCCTTCCGGCTACACCATGTAGATGTCCTCATGCAAATCCCCATGCAAGAAAGCTGTCTTGACATCCATTTGCGTAAGCTCCATATCCTCTACTGCCACTAGTCCAAGCATGCATCTAAGTGTGGTCATCTTCACAACCGGAGAGAATATCTCATCAAAGTCCACACCCTTCTCTTGCTTGAACCCTTTAGCAACCAAACGGGCCTTGTATCTAGGCACATCATCACCTGTGACCTTCATTTTGTAGACCCATTTACATGGCAATGCTTTCTTTCCATGTGGCAAAGAAACCAAGTCCCAAGTCTTATTCTTCATAAGTGAACTCATCTCTGATTGCATAGCATACTCCCACTTGCATTGATCCTCACGCATCATAGCCTCTCTGTAGCAAGAAGGCTCCCCGCAATCAGTAAGCATCACATAGTCTACCCCTGGAACAAACCTATCAGGCGGTCTAGACACTCTAGATGATCTTCTCAAGGGCATTTCAGCTTGCTGTCCCACTTGCATATCAGCCACATTTGGCTCATCATTTCCACCAATAGATGATCCATCATCTACCCTTGATTGTATACCTGTGGGAGTACTTGGTTGTACCATTTCTTGCACATTTGGTGCATGGACAGCTTGCTGCCTATCAACATATGCAGGTGGATTCACATCCTGGAAAGTGATTCTCCTCATTTCCACATCCCTTATGGGTGCCTTATGCATCTTCTTTTCATTGAAGACCACATCATGGCTGCGTATGATCTTCTTTGCTTCTGGATCCCAGAGACGATAGCCCATCTCTCCACTTTCACCATAACCCAGAAAGATGCATTTCCTAGACTTAGGATCTAGCTTCTTTCGAAGCTCTTTTGGCACATGTGCATATGCCTCACACCCAAATATACGCAAATGAGAGTAAGAGGGATTCTTGCCACTCCATGCCTCTTCAGGAATACCACCATCCAAACTCTTACTAGGTGATCTATTGATCACATGCACTGCAGTCTTCATTGCCTCAACCCAAAAACCACCAGAAAGACTTGCATTGGAAAGCATGCATTGCAACCTTTCTTGAATGGTACGATTCATCTTTTCTGCAACTGGATTTTGCTCTGGAGTATGAGGGGATGTGAGCTCCCTCTTAATCCCACGTGTATCACAGAAATGCTGAAAGTCATGAGAGAGATACTCTCCACCATTGTCAATCCGTAGGCATTTAAGCATTCTACCTGACTGATTCTCAACCAAGGCCAGCCATTTCTGAAATACATGGAACACGTCACTCTTCCGAGCTATAGCATAAGCCCACACTTTCCTAGTTGCATCATCAATGAATGTCACATAGTATTCGGCCCCGCCTAATGACCGTGTAGGCATGGGACCACATACATCTGAATGCACCAAATCAAGCATTTCAAACTCTTTCTTTCCCCTTCTTTTATGGGCTGATTTAGTCTGCTTCCCATAGAGACAATGCTCACAAAATTCAAAATCAGAGAAACTCAAATGCGGTACATAACCCAAACGGCATAAGAGTTTCATTCCATTCTGGCTCATGTGCCCCAACCTACAATGCCACAAAGAAGTGCTTGGCTGCTCGGTTATTGCAACAACATTATCAAATACCCCTGATACATGTAAGGGATACAAAGTCCCACACTTGGCACCCCTGGCCAAAAGCATAGAGCCCTTCTGAATTTTCCAACTCTGAAAGCCAAAAGTGGTGTGAAAACCAGCATCATCTAGCTGACCCACTGAAATAAGACTCTTGGTCAGCTTAGGCACATGTCTCACATGTTTCAAAACAAATGCAGACCCATTTGCAAAAGAAAACTTTATGTCACCTGCTCCCACTATGTCACATGCATAGTCATTTCCAAGATGCACACAACCTGTCTTTCCACTATCATAAGTGGAGAACCATTCCCTATGGGGAGTAACATGGAATGAAGCACCAGAATCCAAAATCCAATCCTGGGAATATGCATCATCTGAAGTGCTAAGCAACTCTGCAGATAAAGTATACATGAAGAGAACATCATTGTCACTATCTTGTGTGACTGCATTGATCTCCTCGATCTTCACTTTTCCTTTGTCCTCCCTTGGACTCTCTTCCTTTTGATTTGCACCCCAATTTGCATTCTTTTTCTTATCCTTTTGCTCTCTTTTCAGCTTGTAGCAATCCTTTTTCATATGGCCCTTCTTGCCACAATGGTAACACTCAATGTTCTGTGCCCTGGATTTGCTACGAGACTTCCCTCTTTCTTGGGACTTCCCCCTGAACTGTGATCTGCCCCTTTGCACATTTAAGGCTGCATCCTGCTTGTTGCCATCCACAGACTTCCGTCTAATCTCCTCGGCCAACAAGCTACCCACAACATCATCAAATTTCAGTACTCCACCAGGTGCAGAGTTACTGACAGCTGTACGGAAGGTATCCCATGAGGATGGCAATGAATATAAGAGAAATATTGCCTTAGTCTCCGCATCAAAATTCATTTTCTGAGCCTGAAGCTGGCTGAAAATAATATTGAATTCATTCAAGTGAGAAGCAATGGAGACCCCTTCCTTCATCTGCAGCTCAAACAACCTCTTCATGAGGTAAACTTTATTAGAGGCAGTTTCCTTTTCATAAGTGGCACACAATTTCTTCCACAAATCTTCCGTAGTCTGCTCATTTACTACTGTGAAATAAACTGACTCTGCAAGATGAAGTCTAATAGTAGACTTTGCTAATGCATCCAACTCATTCCAATCATCCTCAGACATATTTGCAGGCTTAGCTTCAATCCCTGCCAAGGGTTTAATCTGCTTCTTTTGAATAAGCACATCCCTTATTTGTTCTTTCCACAAAGAAAAGTTTGTCCCATCAAACTTTCTAATGCTGAAAAACTCCTTTTCAGACGTGGAAGAGGATGCCATGATGCAAATAAAGCAAAATCCCAAATGCTAGTACCTGCAAGAGAGAATCACACCAAATACTAGGTGCACCAAATGTGTATGCCACAATAGACTGAAATATCACCAAAGCTCAAAGCTCAAAGCATCAAAAGATGCATCTGACTCATGTGCATATACTATGCATCCATATGAGCAAATCTAGCCCAAAAGAAAATGCCAATAAGTGCCAAATGACTCAAGCATAAACACTGTCCACTGGCATATGCATCAATAATGTCTCATCCAAGAGAGCATAGCACTATCAGTGCGTCACCTGCAATGTGTCAAAGCTGTCCCTCAGCATAAAATAGCATCCATGTGCAAAGCGTCCATAAAAATAGCATCCCACAAGGCAATTTGGGCCTATCAGCGCATCCAACAAGGATCGCAATGCATCCAAATGGCCTATAAATCATCCACTGCAACCCAATGCATACCACGAATGAGCACACACTGCTCAAACTGCAACCAGAGTGATCTGCATAAGGTATGCTCAAGAAATTATAGTCCCACGGTAATGAGTGCTACTGAAAATAGAACCTGAGATGCTTCAAAACATGGGCGCCATTGCATAATTGGACTCAGCAAGAAAAATTTGCAAATATCTCTCTTCTGCCAGAACTCCAAAATCCCAACCGATGAGTGAGAAATGGGAGTCAACACTTATCCACTGCCATGTGGCATAGATCTAAGGTTTCAAAACCTTAGTATGAAAAATGCATAACAGAGAGACGAAATCGAATACACAGAGATTTATAACTCTGAAAATCCTCCACCGAATCACGCAAGAACTGATAGGTAGGGGTTTTTGGGCATCCGGAACGCAATGGGACAGACGGTTTTGGAAACCGTGGCCTCAATCACTGGGTCCAACACACGGACTGAAAAACGTTTTTGGAAACAGAGCTATTTGTAAACTCCACCGGAGTGCGAATGATGAGCAACATAGAAGTTTTAGGACCTCCTGAGTCCACCGGAACTGACAGATCTGCAAATGGTTGCTCCAAACTTGAGTTCCAATACCCGGGCAAAAAACGCAGGAACTGATACAGTGAGTCGGAAATCCACTGAAATGATCCCAGATTCAAGAATGAAGGTGTTTCCAAGCTCCTGAAGTAATGTGGACACCAAAAGCAACCAATAGTTGCCTCTACAAGTCAATACGGAGTCTCTGTCATCGAACGGAACAGGGAAAAGCTCAAAAAACGACTTTTTCTTTGAAAGCTCTTAACAGGCTCTCAAAACCACTTCGCAAAGCCAAAGTGACTTTTCCAAAGGTTCCTCCAAGGTCTCTGCACACTCGGATGCAAATAAAGTCACCCACAAAGCTTCCCACAAAGCTTCTCCTTCCTCCCACAGAGCTGCTGAGCTTCAAGCATTCACGCACGCTCAGCTAGATCACCCGGGCTCTGATACCAGTTGAGAGTGCTCTCAACGAAAGCAAGAATGGAAGAAGGAGAGAGAGAGACAGAGAGCCACACAAGTTTTGGTGGGTGCAGAACCATCCTAATCTTCTTTTTCATTCATTTATATATGTGTTTGAGTATTGTACATAACTGGGGTTAAGGCACAGTGACCTTTAACCCCACACATGGCATGCATCTCATCGGTCCACTGATCACACATTGAGGATTCCCACAGATTGTGCAGCTTGGAAGCACATAGATAATCAGTGGCCAGACTTTGCGAGGAAGCCACACAACTTACATCTTGAGCTAGCCATGGACGGCGTGAATCCTTTCGGGTTACGCTCGACATCTTGGTCGACATGGCCCATAGTCATGGTGAATTACAATATCCCACCATGGCTAACAATAAAAAAGGGACACCTCATGCTTGCACTACTTGTGCCAGGAAAGTACAAGGCAAAAAACATGGATGTGTACATGGCACCTTTGATAGAGGAGTTACAGATATTATGGAGAGGAGTGTAGGTCTTTGATATTTCCAGAGCTCCTAGACATACCAATGATATTTTGGTCAGGGGTATCTTGATGTGGACCATGCATGACTACCCAGGATATGGAGAGTGCGCAGGTACATGGTTGTGTCTTTACATGTACAATGAGGGATTACGCTTTTTTTACTCTCTTTTGCATGCATGTCTTGTACTAACACATTCATGCACGTGTGTAGGACTTGTTACAAGTGGGTACCATGCTTGTCCTATTTGTGGACCGGCTCTGAAATTGCTTGCACGCTACTCCAAACATATGAGAAAAAATGTTTATGAAGGTCATGCTCGATACCTTCCGCTCGACCATCTCGCACGTGGAGGTTAGCTTGATCCACCACCATCATATTTGAAGGCAAGTGATTGGATTCAAGCTTGGAGGGTGAATGGAGAGGAACCTCCTCCTGGTATGAAGAGGCTATCGATCTTTCACGAGCTTCCTTATTGGGGTCAGTTACAAATCAATCATCTCTTGGATCCCATGCATATCTTCAAGAATGTGGGGGCTGCTATTTGGGCATACTTGGTTGGTTCCAAGGACTCGAGAGGAGTGCTAGAAGACTTACATGCTATGAATAGGAGTCTCGTTTGTGGCCCCAAGTGCATGCTTCGTGAAAAGTTGTCCTCTTGAAAGCAACGTGGATCCTCTCTACGAGGGAGGAGGCAGTGGTCAAGGTAGACATTGCCTCTTTTCAAACACCGACAGGGTACATGCGTTGCTTGAAAGGAGCATTTTAAAGGACAATAAGCTTAGTGGCCTCAAGTCCCATCATTGGCACAAGGTCTTACAGGTATTCTAAGTAGAATTAGTGTACCGATAATCGTGATGCATTAGCATAATTATAATTATGTTATATTGTTGACATGACTTCATTGTTGCTTTGATAGTTCATCCTCCCAATTATAATAAAAGGGTGCTTACAAGAAGATGTTAGAAATGCTATATTCAAGATCTGTGGTATTGTGAGGTATGCTTACTATCTTGAATCGCATTATGTATTTTCTTCATGGACATGTGAAATAGGTGGATATCTCAAATATCTTACATATGCATGGACATGTGAAATAGGTGGATATCTCAAAAAGAGATCTCTATATCGAGCATCGAGAAGGCTAGGGTGGAATCCATCGAAGCCGTATGCTTGCTTGAGAAGCACTTTCCCTCGAGCATTATGACAACTCAAGTCCACTTGCTTGTGCACATAGTTGATGAGGTGGCTATAGCAGGTACCATTCATAGTCGATGGATGTTTTTTCTCGAGCGGTTTATGAAAACTTTAAAGGGTTTTGTAAGACAAAGAGCAAGACCGGAAGCAAGCATGGCAGAGGGATGGCTTGTGCAAGAGTCATTAGTATATATCGCATAGTTTCTTGCATCCACGGATCCTGATATGCCGCAAGCTTGGCACAACAAGGATGATGATCGCATCATTGGCGAGAGATGTAGAAGTGGATTGAGAGATATGAAGTGGCAAAAGCAGAAAGAATGAATGCAAGGACGAGATTCAAAGTAATGTACAGGTGATCACAACCATATCCACGAGATCTGGCTCTTCTCCCTACTCACATGTCACTTGATTGGCTACAACTGGCTCTACGTAAAGCCGAATGTGATGGAGAGACAATAAACGAGTGCAAGCGAGAGTTATCATCTGGATGTATGGTGCATGTAAGTTTCTTACCTCTTGACATAATTAAGTAATTATTTGTGGCAATATATGCTATAAAATAGATGCATCTTCATTGTTTTAATGATGCTCTTTTACAGTACAAAAAGTACAGTGCATTATGGTCATATGGACGACATTTTCACGTGGAATGCATCGATTCAAAGAGAGTCACGTATGATTGTGGAGTCATGGCTAACTTCACACAAGATAGCCGAGCAAGTGCTTCAGATACCAATCTTCTCTCCTCACAGTTGGATTATTGTGGAACCATACGCGACATCTATGAAATTGATTTCAGACGATTTACTATTTTCATTCTTGATGTAAAATGGTTTAGAACTACTAACAACAGTCCCCATGCGATAGTAAGAAAAGATAGGAGCGGTCTCTTTGCAATAGACTCCACCAAACATTGGACCGATGAAAGTGATACTTTTGTTCTTCCCAAGCACTGTGAGCAGGTGCATACTAATGATTTAATTAGTCGAAGCTTTTGTTTTTAAAGTCCATTGATACATGTACTTGAGCATAATTTCATATATATAATTGATGACATTTGGCACCCATCTTCAATATAGGTGGTTTTTCATCCAGATCGTTCTGATCCAAGATGGTGGTATGTGATCCAAGTCACCACGAAGTAAGCAAATTTTTGAAGATCGAGATGTGGATATGGAGATGCCACTACCAATGCCGGATCCAATTGATGAATCTAGCGAAGAAGATGTAGATCACCATATGAGCCAAGAGGAAGATGCGCATAATGACATCGCATGGGAGGAGGATGGAGATCACGATATTGAGGAAGAAGACAACAATCATCAAGAATCACCACACTTAAGCTTTATTGAAGAAGATGATCAAATACTTTTAGGTGAACGTACGATGCTAGAGTACGATGATGAATATAGGAGATCAACTTGGTATAGAGTTGGAGATAGACTTGCTTGGTGCCTTAGACTTGGCTCAAGATGAAACAGTTGATGTAAATGCTCTTATTTGATTTTTCTCATCTCAAACTTGGACATGAATATATGAGCTTCAAAGGCTTGATGTACATGCTCTCATTTTTTAATTCTCTATGAGCTCAAACATGTATGAAAATTTAAAAAAATTTATCATTGGAAAAAACTAACTTTTAAGGCCTATAAAAAAAAAAAAAACCTCTCTGTAAAAACGTCGCTATAATATTTTGTATTAGTGTCGCTATATAGCGACTTTTAAAAGTCACTATATAGGACTTTTGTATTAGTGTCGCTATATAGTGACTTTTAGCAACATTCGCTATATAGCGACGATTTAAGAAACCCGCTTTTCATACCAACGATTAACGCTAAGCGGGCGCTAAACGTCGGTACGTAAACGTCGCAATAGGATCCGTGTGTAGTAGTGTAAGGTCAGATGGAGGGGGAGAGTACCTCTCAAATAAGTTTGCAAGGTTCCTGCAGGAGCATGGCATAAAGCAACAATATTCATGCAGTCATACCCCACAACAAAATGGACTTGTAGAAAGGAAAAACAGGCATATTGGAGAGGTATCTCAGGCCATGCTAAATGAAAAAGATCTAACAAATTATTATTGGGCTGAAGCAGTTGCTACAATAGTTTACATAATGAATAGGACTCCCACTGCAGCAATATATGGCATGACGCCAGAGGAGATTATACTGGTAGGAAACCAGACATTTCTCATTTGAAAATTTTTGGTTGCATTGCCTATGTTCATGTGCCAAACGAGTTGAGGTCCAAGTTGGATCCAAAAGCTGAGAAGTGCATCTTTATTGGTTATTCTTTGTAGCAGAAAGGGTATAGATGCTATAACCCTTCTTCTCGTAAGTTTATAGTGAGCAGAGATGTTGTTTTTGATGAGATGAGTAGCTGGTATAAACCAGTAAATGTGATGATTAATGTAGATGCACAAAATGGTAATGTTGCACAAAATTCATAGCAGCAATCACAAAATATCAGTGGACCTACAGTGTCCTCTAGCAGTGGTTCACATACTTTGCCATGGACAGGCAGACTGAGATCAGGAGAATCTCCTCAAAGCAATGCTAATAGTGGTACGCAGGTATCACGAAAAGGAAAAGAGAAGGTAGATCAGCCCATGTTTGATGTGAATGCAGGTCACTCTTATGTGGATGGTGAATTCAGTGGCTCAGAATAGAGCATTGATGATGAGTTGTTTATTCCTTTTGTTGTTACACATGGAGTAAGGAAGACCAAGGATGTTTTGAGAGCACCTGGAAGTGAGCCTATTTTGCGCAAGTCTACCAGAGCTAGGTATCCTGTAGATAGGTAGAAATATGATGGATTTACAGCCATTCACTATGCCTATATGGTCAAAGTGATACAGGAACTAGAACCTACTTCTTTCGAGCAAGCCATGGGAAATGAAAAATGGGAGAAAGCCATGGATGAAGAAATGGATGCCTTAGAAGCAAATGCTACATGGGAATTGGTGCCTTTGCCTAAAGACAAGAATGCAATTGGTTGTAAGTGGGTTTACAAGATCAAGCACAATGCAGATGGTTCTATGAATAGATACAAGGCGAGATTAGTTGTCAAGGGGTATGCATAGACATATGGCATTGATTATGAAGAAATATTCAGTCCGATTGCAAGGATGGCAACTGTAAGAGCAGTCATTGCTATGGTTGCATCAAAGGGATGGTCTTTACATCAAATGGATGTAAAGAATGCCTTCTTGCATGGTGATTTGCAAGAAGAGGTCTTTATGGAGCAGCCACCAGGTTATGCTAATGCATTCATCCTGAGTTTGTTTGTAGGTTGAAGAAAGCCTTGTATGGCTTGAAGCAAGCACCTAGAGCATGGTCTGACAAGATAGGACAGTATCTTGTCACTATTGGCTTTCAGATTCCAAGGTAGATTTCTCACTCTATGTGAGAAAAATAGAGAAAGGTATTATGCTGCTTATCATTTATGTTGATGATTTGATCATCACAGGTGATAGTGATGAAGATATCCTTCATGTGAAAATGCTATTGAAGCAGAAGTTTGAGATGAAGGATTTGGGAGAGCTGTGCTATTTCTTGGGCATTGAGGTGATTAGATCACCAAGTGGGATACAGCTCTTGCAGAGGCAGTATGGATTCGACATGCTATCCAAATATGGGATGACAGGCTGTAAGCCTATTTCCGTTCCTTTGGAGTAGAATGTGAAGCTGAGCACAGATGCAGGTGAGCTTCTGGAAGACCCTACTATGTATAGACGCATAGTAGGAAGTTTGATTTATATGACTATTACCAAGCCAGATTTAAGCTATGCTGTTGGATTGGTAAGTTAGTTTATGCAGGCTCCAAGGAAACTGCATTTGGATGTGGCTAGACACATACTCAGGTATGTGAAGTCCACATTGCAGTATGGACTATTTTATGAGGCTGGGGTTCAGATACAGTTGCATGGATACACTAATGCTGATTGGGCTGGTAGTATTTCTGATAGTGGATATGTGTTCTCTTTTGGGAGTGCTGCAATCAACTGGAGCAGCAAGAAACAGCCTACAGTTACCTTGTTGAGCACAGAGGCTGGGGTGCAGCAATGGCTGCATGTGAGGTAGCTTGGTTGCATAAGCTACTTTATGATATGCATCAGTCTACAGATGGGCCAGTTGTCATTTGTGACAACATGAGCAGTATACATTTGGCAAACAACCCAGTCTATCGTACTAGAACAAAGCACATTGAGGTGCCAGATTATTATTGGGTTGAAGCAGTTGCTACAGTAGTTTACATAATGAATAGGACTCCCACTGCAACAATACATGGCATGACATCAGAGGAGATGTATACTGGTAGGAAACCAGATATTTCTCATTTGAAAATTTTTTTGTTGCATTGCCTATGTTCATGTGCCAGATGAGTTGAGGTCCAAGTTGGATCCAAAAGCTGAGAAGTGCAAGGGAAGTGCATCTTTATTGGTTATTCTCTGCAGCAGAAAGGGTATAGATGCCATAACCCTTCTACTCGTAAGTTTACAGTGAGCAGAGATGTTTTTTATGAGATGAGCAACTGGTATAAACCAGTGAATGTGATTGATGATATAGATGCACAAAATGGTAATGCTACACAGAATTCACAGCAGCAATCACAAAATATTAGTGGACATGCAGTGTCCTCTAGCACTGGTTCACATACTTTGCCATGGATAGGCAAATTGAGATCAGAAGAATCTCCTCAAAGCAACACAGATAGTGGTATACAGGTATCACAAAAAGGAAAAGAGAAGGTAGGTTCTTTTGGCTTTTACAACTAAGAAGAGGAAAACTGTTTTCGGCCTTCACCTGTGTGTGTATTCCCCCATTGTGTATGTGAGAAAGCCGCAAGTGAGACTCCTTCCCTCTCTCCCACTATCTTCATAATTCTAGCTATACCTAAGTTATTTGTTCATTTAATGATTTTTAATATTTTTCCTTGACGTGATAAATTTATAAATCCATGAAAGGAGACTTAAATATTTCATGAAAATAACATTGTCACTTGCAATATGCACAAAATTTTTAAAACTTTTAATAAATAGAAAAAAGACATGATGCCATAAGACCCAAGTTTTGTATTGAACCAAAGAATTATAATAGCAATTATAGCTATCATTATATGTTTACATTGAGAGACGTTGCTCTCAGCTAGAGTCTTTATATCCAAAATGATATAGACTAAACATATGTTTATAATTTAAATTGTTGCTCTTAAAGAGCCTCAATTCGTGCCATCTGCATAATTTGACTCCCCATTGTCTTATTGCTCAATGTCACGATAGTCCCTTGCCAGGTGCCATCTGCATAACTCCCACTTGTCTTGCCAAGCCTTGCCCCTTGGGTGCATTGACTTCCCATTGTCTTATTGCTCAATGTGACAGTCCCTTGCCAGGTGCCATCTGCATTAACTCCCTATTGTCTTGCCAAGCCTTGACCCTTGGGTGACATCCAGTGCATATTTTGACTCTCATTTGACATAGGAGGTGATGACTCTGATTATAATTGTCTTGAATTGGCTTCTTGCCTAGTACCCAAATAAAATCCTTCAATGGACTTCAATACAAAGCTTTAATCATGGACATTCTTCATTTGCACTGTCTCCTTCTACTTCCTCCATGGCGAGCATCCTTAAAAATTCGTGTATATGAAAAATACTTTGCTGTGGTATTTTTATTTTTCCTTCTACCTCATATCCCATGCGCTTCTTTGATTTCTTTGCCCTTGAATGCCAAGACACTATGATTGTCTCCGTCGAAACTTGAGAGACCACTTCATCATTTGGGATCCACTCCTTCATTATACAATTAGCATACAATGTGTTGTTATCCATATTCTCCTTCCTGCCCTTTGGCTCATACCATACTGTTGTAAGTGTTGTAGCTCTCCCTTGGTCATCTCTTTGCACATCAACTACTTTTGCAACCCAAAACTTCACATTCTCATATTCATCATCCGATGGCCGAACCACAACAAAACAATCGACCTCTATATATACTTGTGGCATAAACTCTCTCTTCTTCGGTCCACAATATGGATGTGGGAGTAATGATACAAATTCATTTTCAAAGACTGGAGCTGGGCACAAATCGTTATGAACATTTGGCCAAAACATATTGCATTCTTCCTTGACATCCTTTGAGGCTTGCATTCTCTCAAGGTCCTTTATTAAATTTCGTGTCTTGTTAATTACAGTGGTAGTGTGTTCTCTCCAAGTAGGCTTTGAATCAGGATATCTTCGAAGCATTTCCTCTTTGTATGGAATAAATGCTTTTAATCCTTCTATTTCACAGTTAGACCTCTCATTGAATTCTTGTATAGGAGCCCATGTTGGATACCTTTCCTTGCTAGGAATTGAAGTTAAGAGACTATAAGGTTCTTCAGGTTCCCATTTTGTATCATGAGAATACTGTTGCCATTGCATTACGGGTTTTCCATCTTTTAAAAAAAAATGAAAGTAGTGTGGATTGGTATCACCTATCAATACATCACCACCCGTTTGTATGAAAGGTAGAATGAAGCTCTTCCAATCATACATTCTTTCGAGCCTCTCACATACTGTACTTTCCTTACAACCACCAACTTGCTTGCCACATCTTCTTACCAAGTCATCTATTGTCTCCACATCCTTGCATTTAAGTTCCCTTGAGACTGTGCTAAAAACCTGATCGATATCCTCATGTGTATGCCCAACATACAAAAATCCACATTCGACCTCATTGAAGATTCAATGAGCAACTAGCATGGAGTAGATTGCAAACATGAGTACATTCTTATTTTCTCACCAGCAATTATCAGCTTGTATTCTCAAAGTCGATGGTAGGCGACCTTTTTCTGCATGTACATTGCGAATTGCCTTCATAATAGATGTTACAACTTGATTGCTATCATGTAGATGCAAGGAATCAATCCATATATCTGCAAAGAACTTAATTCCATGCACTAACACTCCACATAGATGTGTCTTTAGAAAGTTCTTTCCTTGTAATTTAGGTGGAGTGGCAACAAAACGAGGCAATGTTGTTGTATTCTGATCCATGCCATCCACAATAAGGCACATGTAGTCATCGGGATGCGAAATAGCTTGCTCCTTCCAAAATGCATATTTTTGTCTGGAATGTCGAATAAGATCATGATGAGATTTTTGGTTTTTTTTGTATAATTCCCTTTGATTTGGACATGTTGTACTCTCAATCACTCGCTTTAAATCATCACAGACATTGCACTTTGACATTTTTTGCCTCCTTGGGATTTTAACATATCCAAAGTTCTTCTTCCAAAGAGTATACAAAGTATGAGAAGAAGCTACGGCATCCCCTCTTTGCCTTTACTTTTTTGCAATAGAGTCAAATACTTTGAGCTTTGTCAAGCCCATTGGAAGGTGCGTTTCAGTGATTGCATCACAGGTAGGGAGTTTGGTAGATATATGGGGTTGAGGTAAAGCATTTTCATGTATGAAGTCTTGCAAAATTGCTGCTACCCTGACAGTTGAGATTCTTGATTTGGACCTTCCTCTATTACCGTGAATGCTAAATTTGTTGCCGCCCTTTGCCTTGGTGACTAAATCCCAATATGTACCATGGGATAATCCAGTAATATTGCGATATGCATTATTGCAAATCTTTTTTCCATTTACGAGAGGTTTTACCTTTTGTCTTGAACTTAGCCTTTTATTGCCATTCTGAAGAAAGCAAGAGAGACTGTGAGAAGGTATTCATTTCTTTTGCTTCCTCTTCTTTGCCACACGTGTCCTCTACATTCCTTGATGTCTGCAAGATCAATGAAGTGCATACATCTTCGCTTGCAACATAGATATCCCAATGCATTTAACATGTTCTCCTCCTTCATTACTCTCTTCCTCTTTGGTTGCTTTTGTGGATCTCCCTGGATTCGCTTTCTCTTCATGCATATGTATGACCGTTTTTGTTCCTCGTGCACATTGTTATATGTATTTATGCACTTCTTCTCCTCACATTTGTTTGTAACCAAGCATCCATGATTGGTCGTTTCATCCTTGGCCATATCACAATCAAAGTTAAATATTGAATAATCCTCTATTGATCTCATCCTCGTTTTTAACATACTCTTAGGACCATTCAATGAATTCAATATTCTACGAGAGTATTGAGAACCTTGAAACTCTTCCACTCCTGAGAGAACATCGCTCATTGGGACATCTTGCATGGCTTTCACAAATCCACAAGCTTGATTGACACCAGGTTTGTTAATATGCATGAACTCATCCACACTTGACAAGACATCGCTATTGAAACCTTTGCCCTTCTCACCGTTCAAGAATTCATCCAGATAAGGCTTCGCTTCTAAAATCATTTTGTTTCTCAGAACCAATGAACTCATCCACTCCAGATAAGATGTCACTTCTATAATTGAGTACATTGAAATCATCCACATTTGAAGTGATAGAGCCTGGCACATGGGCACGCTTTTCAGGTCCTTTGATATTGTAGTATACCTTGTCTTTATCATTAAAAACCACGTGCGTCTTTCTCATGTTTAAAAATTGCATGCTCCATCTCATATTCTTGCCTACCTCATAGTAGGGATCACATAAGGATGTTATGTTATCAACCATACCATCATCAGTGACTTTTAGAATCCTCATCTGTGCAAATGACCATTGCTCCACTTGTTCAAATCCCAATACTTCACCTTCTGCTACAATCTTATTTGCAAATGATCTCATTTGTAAAATGTCCCCTATAGTAAAATCCAAGGTGGTGCACTTTGTATTCTTGATAATGTCTGTTGCATAAGTCTCATCTTTGTCCCATGCTATAAATGATTTGTTGGATGTATTGTAGGGCATAACATCTCCAAGTGTTTCCATATCTCCACATTTATACTTTAGCTCAACATGTACGCTAAGAATCTTTGATACAGTAATTGCCATCTTATCTTCACCAAGTCTTCGAAAGTGGCAAACTGAATTGGGATCACTATCATGGATTGTAGCAAATGCAACTACTTCTCTTTTGCTACATAAAATCACATCCATCCCTGGAATAAAATCTATAGCCATCTCCTTTGTGAGAGTCCTTTGCAAGCAAGCTGCAGTAGCAATAATTACATAAATATTAGTCTCTTTTTAATAATCTACTCATTTATTATAATTTTTAATTAGTACTTAATTTATTAGTGGGAGAAGTTATCCGATCAAGTACTCATTAGATGGACATGCCAAGTTATCCTTTGCATGGTCGATCATTAAATACTATTTTTGCTCTAGTGTCATGCACATCCATAAAAACACGATGCTAGGTATGTTATCCGATCAAGTACTTATGGGATGGGCACGCCACTTTGCATGTAAGTCAATTCCACCTAGTTGAAGGTGTGTGCAAAGTATTGTGCCCATCAGATATGCTTTGCATTGTCGATCAAGCATAAAACACCGTTTTTGCTTTAGTGTCATGCACAACCATAAAAAAACACGTCCTAGGTGTGTTATTCAAACAAGTACTTCTCAGATGGGGGCTCCACTTTGCACGCAGGTCGGTTTCAACTAGGTTGAGGTTTGTTCAAAGTATTGTGACCATCGGATATGCTTTCCATGGCCGATCACGCATTATACACCTTTTTTTCCCTAGTGATATGCACATCCGTAAAAAAACACGCCCTTAGGTGTGTTATCTGACCAAGTACTTATCGGATGGGTGTGCCTATTTGAAAACATGTCAATGTCACCTAGGTTGAGGTGTAGGAAAAGTATTGTGCCCATCGGATATGCTTTGCATGGTTGATCGAGCATTAAATACCATTTTTGCCTTGGTGTCATGCACATCCGTTAAAAAACATGCTGCTAGGTATCTTCTCCAATCAAGTGCTTATGGGATGGGCATGCCACTTTGCATGTAAGTCAATTCCACCTCGTTTAAGGTATGTGCAAAGTATTATGCCCATCGGATATGCTTTGCATTGTCGATGAAGCATAAAACGCCATTTTTGCTCTTATGTGATGTACAACCATAAAAAAACACGATCCTAGGTGTGTTATTCAAACAAGTACTTATCGGATGGGGGCTCCACTTTGCACGCAAGTATCTTTCAACTAGGTTGAGGTGCATGCAAAGTATTGTAACCATTAGATATGCTTTGCATGGTCGATCATGTATTGTACACCGTTTTTCTTGTAGTGATATGCACATCCACCAAAAAACACGCCCTTAGGTATGTTATCTGACCAAGTACTTATCGGTTGGGTGTGCCCCTTTGAGAACATTTCAATACCACCTGTGCTAAGGCATAGGAAAAGTATTCTGGCCATCGGATATCCTTTCCATGGTCGATCGAGCATTAAATACCATTTTTGCCTTAGTGTCATGCACATCCATAAAAAAACACGTTGCTAGGTGTGTATCCAATCAAGTACTTATGCGATGGGAATGCCACTTTCCATGTAAGTCAATTCCACCTAGTTGAAGGTGTGTGCAAAGTATTGTGCCCATCAGATATGCTTTGCATTGTGGATCAAGCATAAAACACCGTTTTTGCCTTAGTGTCATGCACAACCATAAAAAAGCACGGTCCTAGGTGTGTTAATCAAATAAGTACTTATCGGATGGGGGCTTCACTTTGCACTCAAGTCTGTTTCAACTAGGTTCAGATGCTTGCAAAGTATTGTCACCATCGAATATTCTCTGAATGGTCGATTACGCATTATACAACGTTATTCCGGTAGTGATATGCACATCTGTAAAAAAACACGCCCTTAGGTATGTTATCTGACCAAGTACTTATCGGATGGGGTGCCTCTTGGAGAACATTTCAATACCACCTAGGTTAAGGCATAGGAAAAGTATTGTGCCCATCCAATATGCTTTGCATGGTCGATCCAGCATTAAATACCGTTTTTGCCTTAGTGTCATGCACATCCATAAAAAAACACATTGCTAGGTGTGTTATCCAATCAAGTACTTATGCGATGGAAATGCCACTTTGCATGTAAGTTAATTCCACCTAGTTGAAGGTGTGTGCAAAGTATTGTGCCCATTAGATATGCTTTGCATTGTCGATCAAGCATAAAACACTGTTTTTGCCTTAGTGTCATGCACAACCATAAAAAAACACGGTCCTAGGTGTGTTAATCAAACAAGTACTTATCGGATGGGGGCTCCACTTTGCACACAAGTTTGTTTCAACTAGGTTCAGATGTGTGCAATGTATTGTCACCATCGAATATGCTCTGTATGGTCAATTACACATTATACAACATTTTTCCCCTAGTGATATGCACATCCACAAAAAAACACTTTCTTAGGTATGTTATTTGCCCAAGTACTTATCGGATGGGTGTGCCTCTTTGAGAACATTTCAATACCACCTAGGTTAAGGCGTAGGAAAAGTATTGTGCCCATCGGATATGCTTTGCATGGTTGATCGAGCATTAAATACCATTTTTCCCTTACTGTCATGCACATTCATAAAAAAACACGCTGCTAGGTGTGTTATCCGATCAAGTACTTATGCAATGGGAATGCCACTTTTCATGTAAGTCGATTCCACCTAGTTGAAGGTTTGTGCAAAGTATTGTGCCCATCGGATATGCTTTGCATTGTGGATCAAGCGTAAAACACCGTTTTTGCCTTAGTGTCATGCACAACCATTAAAGAACATGATCCTAGCTGTGTTATTCAAACAAGTACTTATCGAATGGGGGCTCCACTTTGCACGCAAGTCCTTTTCAACTAGGTTGAGGTGCGTGCAAAGTATTGCCACCATCGGATATGCTTTGCATGGTCGATCACACATTATACAACGTTTTTTCAGTAGTGATATGCACATCCGCAAAAAAGCACGCCCTTAGTATGTTTGTATTGTGCCCATCGGATATGCTTTGCATGGTCGATCAAGCATTAAATATCATTTTTTCCTTAGTGCTCCACTTTGCATGCAAGTCCTTTTTAACTAGGTTGAGGTACGTGCAAAGTATTGCCACCATCGGACGGATATGCTTTGCATGGTCGATCACGCATTATACAACATTTTTTCGGTAGTGATATGCACATCTACAAACAAGCACACCCTTAGTATGTTTGTATTGTGCCCATCGGATATGCTTGGCATGGTCGATCGAGCATTAAATACCATTTTTTTCTTAGTGTCATGCACATCCGTAAAAAAACACTACTAGGTGTATTATCCGATCAAGTACTTAAGCAATGGGAATGCCACTCTCCATGTAAATCAATTCCACCTAGTTGAAGGTGTGTGCAAAGTATTGTGCCCATCGGATATGATTTATATTGTTGATCAAGCATAAAACACCGTTTTTGCCTTACTGTCATACACAACCATAAAAAAACACGGTCCTAGGTGTGTTAATCAAACAAGTACTTATCAGATGTGGGCTCCACTTTGCACGCAAGTCCATTTCAACTAGTTTGTGATGCATGCAAAGTATTGTTACGATCGGATATGCTCTGCAGGGTCGATTACACATTATACAACGTTTTTCTAGTAGTGATATGCACATCCGCAAAAAAACACGCCCTTAGGTATGTTATTTGCCCAAGTACTTATCGGATGGGTGTGCCTCTTTGAGAACATTTCAATACCACCTAAGTTAAGGCTTAGGAAAAGTATTGTGCCCATCGGATATGCTTTGCATGGTCGATCGAGCATTAAATACCATTTTTGCCTTAGTGTCATGCACATCCATAAAAAAACACGCTACTAGGTGTGTTATCTGATCAAGTACTTATGCGATGGGAATGCCACTTTGCATGTAAGTCAATTCCACCTAGATGAAGGTGAGTGCAAAGTATTGTGCCCATCGGATATGCTTTGCATTGTGGATCAAGCATAAAACACCAGTTTTGCCTTAGTGTCATTCACAACCATAAAAAAACACGGTCCTAGGAGTGTCAATCAAACAAGTTCTTATCGGATGGGGCCTCCACTTTGCACGCAAGTCCGTTTCAACTAGGTTGAGATGCATGCAAAGTATTGTCACCATCGGATATGCTCTGCATGGTCGATTATGCATTATACAACGTTTTTCCCCTAGTGATATGCACATCTGCAAAAAAACATGCCCTTAGGTATGTTATCTGACCAAGTACTTATCGGATCAGTGTGCCTCTTTGAGAACATTTCAATACCACCTAGGTTAAGGTGTAGGAAAATTATTGTGCCCATCGGATATGCTTTGCATGGTCGGTCGAGCATTATATACCATTTTTGCCTTAGTGTCATGCACATCCGTAAAAAAACATGCTGCTAGGGGTGTTATCCGATCAAGTAATTATGCGATGGGAATGCCACTTTGCATGTAAGTCAATTCCACCTAGTTGAAGGTGTGTGCAAAGTATTGTGCTTATCGGATATGCTTTGCATTGTCGATCAAGCATAAAACACCGTTTTTGCGTTAGTGTCCTGCACAACCATAAAAGAACACGGTCCTAGGTGTGTTATTCAAACAAGTACTTATCGGATGGGGGCTCCACTTTGCACGCAAGTCTGTTTCATCTAGGTTGAGGTGCGTGCAAAGTATTTTCACCATCGGATATGCTTTGTATGGTCGATCACGCATTATACAATGTTTTTCCTGTAGTGATATGCACATCCGCAAAAAAACACACCCTTAGGTATGTTATTTGACCAAGTACTTATCGGATGGGTGTGCCTCTTTCAGAACATTTCAATAACACCTAGCTTAAGGTGTAAGAAAAGTATTGTGCCCATCGGATATGCTTTGCATGGTCGATCGAGCATTAAATACTATTTTTTCATTAAAGTCATGCACATCCGTAAAAAAACAAAATGCTAGGTGTGTTATCCGATCAAGTATTTATGCAATGGGAATGCCACTTTGCATGTAATTCAATTCCACCTAGTTGAAGGTGTGTGCAAAGTATTATGCCCATCGGATATGCTTTGCATTGTGGATCAAGCATAAAACACCGTTTTTGCCTTAGTGTCAAGCACATTTGTAAAAAAACACGGTCCTAGGTGTGTTATTGGATCAAGTACTTATCAAACCGACATGCCACTTTTCATGCAACTCAATAACACTAGGTTGAGGTGGGTGCAAAGTATTGTGCCTATCAGATGTACTTTGCATGGTATATCACGTATTAAACTCCGTTTGTGCCTCAATATCATGCACAACCATAAAAAAACATGCTTTTAGGTGTACAATCGTCATAAAATATGTTTGCAGGTGTGTTATCCGAACAAGTACTTATGGGATGGGTGCACCACTTTGTATGCAAGTCAATACGACCTAGGTTGAGGCGTGTACAAAGTTTTGTGCCCATCGAAGAAATGTAGATGTAATAATATTAGAAAATTCTCGGTATGTGTATATGTGTGTGTGTGTGGCAAACAATTTTGATACAACAAAGTAAACACCTAGTGCACAAATTATGCACTTCATACCTTGAGTATTGTGTCAAAATAAAAGCTGAAATAAGCTTGTTGATGAGGATAAATACACCCTTGTAAATACGCCCTTGAATAAAAGCACAGTTATTGTATGACCACAATAGGATCGCTTTGACACCTGTGATTTTGCCCACATGTAAGTTTGCAAATAGTATAAAAAATCATATAATAATATATTAATAGTTTGCAAATGTGTATAGCAAGTGAGTTATGGGAAGTGGAAGTGGGAGAGAGGAGGGAGGAGTGGAATGGGAGAGGGGAAGTAATAGGGGTGTATGATAATAAGTATAAAAAATAGTCTAATAATATATTAATAGTTTTCAAATGGCAAGTGAGTAATGGGAAGTGGAAGTGAGAGTGGGGAGGGAAGAATGGAATGGGAGAGGGGGAGGTAATAGGGGAGTAGGATAATAAGGGAGTGAAATGAGTGAGGGGAGTTAATAGGGGATGAAAAAGAGGAGGGTGAGATGGGGAAATATGGGATTTTGGGAAATGGGAGGAGTATGGGACGTGGTGGAAATGTGGGATGGGAGTGGTGGCAATGGGGGAGGAAGAAGAAATGGATGGGAGGAGGGCCAATGGAAGATTGGGAGGAGGGATGGGGGTCCAATGGGAGAGGGGGAGTGATGGGAGCCAATGGGAGAGGGGAGAATGAAAAGCCAATAGGAGAGAGGGGAGGAATGGAAAGCCAATAGGAGAGGAGGAGCAAAGCCTAATTTTTCTTATATATAGTCTTCCTTCTTCATTCATTCTCCCCTCATTTCATTCATTGAAGCAAGAAAGCAAGAAAGCAAGGACGAGCAAGAAAACAAGGAACGAAGAGCAAGAAAGCAAGAAAGAGCAAACTTACAAACTTTTTACAGGTACTTGTAAATTTTTTTGATTAATTCTTTATCTAGATTTTTTTAATTAAAATTTGAAGAGAGAGAAAGAAAGAAAGAGAGAGAGGAACTAGAGAGAGAGAGAGAGAGAGAAAGTTTAGAGAGAAGGAGAGAAGCCTTGGAGGCCTCCAGGAGGAAGAGGGAAGTGGAGGGGGATGAGAGGGAGGAAAGGAGGGAGGGAGGAGCCAAGGAGGGAGGGAGGAGCGACAGAAGAGGGGAGGGAGGGAGGGAGGGAGGAGTGGAGGTAGGGGGAGAGAGGGAGGGAGGTAGGAGGAGGGAGGAAGAGGGAGGGAGGAGCGGGGGCATAGGGGAGGCGAGAGGCAAGAGAGGGGATCCTGGCGGCCGCGACAGCCACTAGCGGGAGGCAAGAGGGAGGGGACGGAGGGGAGGGAGAGAGAGAGGAGGGAGGGGAGGGAGCAGGGAGTGGGGGCGACAGGGTAGGGGGAGGCGAGAGACAGGGGGGAGGCGAGAGGTGGGAGGGGGGGTCTTGGCGGCCGCAGCCGCCAGGGGGAGGCGAGCGGGAAGGGGGGGAGGTGAGAGGCGGGAGGGGAGGGGGAGGCGAGAGGCAGGCAAGAGGCGGGAGGGGGGGGAGAGGCGAGAGGCGAGAGGGAGGGGGAGGCGAGAGGTGGGCGAGAGGCGGGAGAGGCAAACGGCGGGAGGGGGGGAGGCTAGCGGCAGGAGGGGGGCATCTTAGTAGCCGCAGCCACCAGGGGAGGCGAGCAGGAGAGGGGGGGAGGCGAGAGATGGGAGGGGGGGAGGCGAGAGGTGGGAGGGGGGGCATCCTGGCAGCCGTGGCCACCAGGGGGAGGTGAGCAGGAGAGGGGGAGGCAAGAGGCGGGAGGGGGGGGAGGCGAGGGGGGGGCATCCTCACGGCCACGGCCGCTAGGGGGAGGGGAGCAGGAGAGGGGGGAACGAGTGGGAGGTGGGGGGGGATGAGCAGAAGGGGGGGCATCCTCACAGCCACGGTCGCCAGGGGGAGGTGAGCGGGAGAGGGGAGGGGAGGTGAGAGGCAGGAGAGGGGGAAGGCGAGAGGCAAGAGCATCCTGGCAACCACAGTCGCCAGGGGGAGGGGAGCGGGAGAGGGGGGCGACGAGCAGGAGGGGCGGACGAGCGGGAGGGGGGGCATCTTGGTGGCCGCGGCCACCA